>NW_018164578.1:215010-249315 GCF_001263595.1 Phalaenopsis equestris
TTATGTATGACAAGTTTGACACCACCTATCAGGTTATCGATCCCCTTTCCCTTCGATTTCGTGTGCTCTGTTTGCATCTGATCTGTGGATTCTGTTGCCATTGGCTTTTGATCAAATGAATTCCGTGTCTTTTGGTTTTTTTTGTTGGGGTGTAGAAGGTTAGAGTTTGGGTATGCGGTTCTTCGATTGAGATTCATGAACTGGGTTATCTTGTTTTGGATTAGGACGGGTTGAGATTTCTTGATCTGGGAAACCATAAATACTTGAGATTATCTAGTGAATTTGTTCTCTTTTATGGATCTCTTATAGTCTGCATGATCCAGATCCTCCATGTGACGTACTTTCTTGTTCATTGGCTGATATTTCTAGTGGAATTATGGGGTTATTTCTTGCACGATGGAAATGATATATAGACATATATATTCTCTCCTTCCAAAATAGTTTTGAATTGCTGCGGTAAATTTTCACATGATTGAGAAATCGGAATCTGATGCTGGATTGGGATAATATTTGTTATATGAAATTTACTGTGTTTTTCGGCAATCAATAATCTCTTGTAACTTGAAAGGAAATTCTATATTTTGAAAAATTCTGTTCAAGTGGCGTAATTATTGGTTGAGGCTTCTGTCAATGTGGGTATGTTGAGGGTTATCCATCATTCATTTTATATTTTAGAAAAGGTTTGTCTTATTCAGACCCTGACCTTCAGTTACGATGAACGGAACCTAACAATTGATCCAAGCTGTCTCTCTTGGATGGGAAGTATGGCAAATGCGATGATGAAAGCAAGGGATGTGGAAATAATAGGTTTTGGATGTTGTTTTGATTGCTTTGTGGGTGAGAGAGACACAAAACAGAAAAGGTTAGTAGCAAGAGATAGATCGTGGTTTTTAACAGAAAGTGGACCCCTTGGCTCACTGATCATAAATGGTATAGTTAGTGGCTTGAAATAATAACAAAATACTAATCTCAATCATCAACTTTGCCTAATAGAGATTTTAACGACTATTTGTAGAGATGGCATAGCCCAACAATTACTTAACAATCCTTGCAAATTAAATAAAGACAAAATAGTCCTAGCATAAAGAAATGACATAAAAATCTGTAAAAAAGAAAAAAAAAAGACATAAACAGGATGAGAAGATCTTAATGCGTAATCTAATGTAATATCTTGTGGAAGACCAATGGCAATGGTGAATGGCTCAATAGGATCCAAGCTTGTGAGCCTTAAAATTGAATGCTAACTGTAAGTTGGCTTACTGGAAGAATTCCTTAGAATTCAAAGTGAAATGCTTGGCCAATTTAAATTGATGAATAATAAATTAATGACGATCATTCTTAACTATGATCAATCCGATGCCCAATCCCATATTTCTATCATGCATGTAAGATGCAAAATTATAAAATAAAGACGATTTATGTTATCAACATATTATGTTGCTTGAAAAGGAATGATGCTAGGTAAAAATGACTGTGCTTTACTGTTGACTAGTATTCTTAAAATAGCTCAAAGTTTTTTGAGAAAATGTGAAACATTATGTTGTGTTTGGGAACTTCATAGAGTGGCGGTGTTATTTACAAAAATTTTTGAAATCATGAGATGTCTCAGCTACCTTTGAAGTGTGCTGGAAAAATGAAACTGAGGCACGTCCAAGAATACTAGAGCATGCACCGGTTAGTTGTTTTTTATGCAATTGTTGAAAAGGCTTGTAAAACACTTAAATGTGAGTAAATCCATAATTGGAAAGATTCATACTAGTTTGTGATACATTCCGGAATACATTTCTCACAAAAATCAGAGTAAACACATATTTTATTTCAGAAACACCAAAATTAAATTAATACAACACCAAACATAAAACTAAGCACCTACATATCGAGAGGAAGGTGATTCTTCCAAATCCTATAATTTGAGAGGGAGGAAATCTCCCTAAAACCTTAACCCTAAGACTCAAGACCTAATCTACTGCACAACCCTAACCCTAAACTATTAAACCCTATTTATATAAAAAAAATAATAAAAAAGACTAAATTGCCCTTAGGCTAATAAAAGACATAATTGCCCTTAGTCTAGGCAACGACGTAATAGTACCCCCCTCTCAAAAAATTACATTATCCTCAAGGTGAAAAAAGTGAGGGTGTTCCTCCTCCACCACAGCCTTCTTTGTTTTTGCATTCCCTGGCTTTCCATCACACACTGTGAGAATTTATAGTATTAGATCCTTGTAATAGTATTTTAGGGAAAACTTCTTATCACATCGAAAACATAACTCATTGGCTTGCTTCTTTTGGATCTCTGTCTTTGTAAGACGCTTGAGTGTCGTTCTTGGTTGTTAGTCATTATTCTTTTCCTGTGGAGTCTTCCTCTGAACTTTCACTATTTAAGTTTTCTATCATCATGGTTGTAGCAGTTTAGTATGACGCTCCATCTGTGGTGCTCCTATTGGCCCGTTCCACTTGGTTTTTATTTTCAACTATTTGCGCTAATTTTATAGTTTCTCCCAAGCCTCATGGTCTTAACAGACGAACATATATGTCAGTTTTTTGGTCCCTTCATGAAATTTTCTCCCAATATTGCTTAAAAAATCCTCATCGGCTGTCCTGACAATAGCTTAAATTTTCCCTTACACTCCATAACAGTCCCTTCTTGAGTCAATGCAATGAATTGCTCGTATAGGTCTTCTTTCCAAATGACTCAGAAATATTCTAACAAACTCCTCCCACAAGCGGATCGAGTGTCTATCCTCCCTCTATTGAAAAATGCTAGCGCTTTCCCCTCCAAGTATAACTTTTCCAGCTTTAACTTCTCCCCATTTAGCCCATTCGCGACAAAATATCGCTCTGGGTCACCCGGTTCACTCACCCATGTGTGTCTTCCCCATCGAAGATCGACATCTTCAACTTCCCCACCCTAGCATCTCTACCCCCACTTTCTCTCCCTCTGGTGTAACCCCCATGCATTGAGGGTAAAATTCTTTCCTTCGATCATAGTCATACCTCATCCCGGCTTCTCTCCTTCCTTATTTGTGCTCCATATTTTTTGCATAACCCCTTCTTCATGTTTTGACCCAACTCTTTTATCAGAATTCTCTAATTCACCCCCCTTCGGAGCTCTGGGAGGGGGTTCTTAATGGTTGACGTTTTCCTCCTTGTGTTCCTCTCATTCGATCTCTTTCATTTTCAATTTAGCCAAGGCTTCTCCTATTAACCATTGGTTAGTTTTTACAAATTGAATCGCTGTTGAGAACTTTGATTCTCTCAAATCGGCTTTCAATGAATGAAACCTTTTCATCTATGACTGAGAACCTTTTCAGTATCCCAGATTTGGTTTGGCTCACCTCTTTCTTCAGTTTATCCTTCAAATCATTTATTTTTTTGGCTGTCATTACTCCCTATAAGGTTTTGGAACACCTTTAAGACGCGATCCCATTGTTGGCTTCATCGGTAGCCTGAGTCGATGTTGTAAGGTGAGATCTTAAGCTGCAATTCTGTCAAATCACTTGAATAGACTTGCAACTTAGGAAGATGTTGTAAGCGATTCCAATAGGCGAAAGCGACTCCTATATGCCGCAATCTCTTCTCGCTTCCCCACTAGCTCTAACTGTGTTGTATCGCATGGTTTAGTCATGCGGTCAGTCTTCTGTATGTCACGATTAAAATCAGCTTCCCAATAAGTACCTGCGATCCTGTCTTTATCATCCAGCTAGGTCGAATCGCAACTGTATCACACAGGTCTATATGTCGCAATCCTGTTGGTCTTCTTAGCAAGCTTGATCAGAACGGTATCTTCACGACACAATCCCATCGTCGCTTCCTTGCTAGCTTGATCACGACTATATCAGAACTTCCGTGCGATTCAATCGATCTATATGTATACCGCAATCCTCTTTTGTGAGCCGATAACCATATTTTCTTCCCTAATTCTCATATCGATGCTCTAATATCACTTTGATACGGTCCGGAATAAATTTCTCATAGAAATCAGGGCAAGCACATATTTTATTTCACGAACACCAAAATCAAAGTAATAATACACCAAACATAAAGAGAAGTACCAACAATTCGAGAGGTAGGTGATCTCTCCCAAATTCTATAATTCAAGAGGTTGGAATTCTCTCTCAAACTCTAATCGTAAAACTCAAAACTCAATCTTATGCATAACTCTAACCCTAAACTGTTAAGCTCTATTTATACCGAACAATAATTGATAATAAAAATTTAAGGGTTTGTTTGAGGCAGCTGCAACTTATTAAATAATCTGTTGATAAGCTGATTAAAAATAATTTGCAAATAAGCTAGGTACGGTTGCTATTACAAATTTTTATATTTTGGGAAAAGACAAACCACAGCCAGAAAGCTGCCACCGCAACTAGATAGGTGCGGTGTGAAAACTTTGATTTCAGCGTTTTGAAAACGCATAAACTGCCAGAATGCAGTTTACCCAAACGCCACGTGTGTTTTCAAAACGCCACCGCACTAATAAGTTGCCCCAAATTGGCCCTAAATTTCCCTTAGGCTAATAAAAGACAAAATTGCCCTTAGGCTAAGCTCTAGCATAACAGTTTGCTGCCACATACGAGGAGTCAAAATGCTTCACACAAATGGAGGTAGCAGAGGAAGAATGCAAATCATATAAAAAGAATATGTTACCATCATGTCAATAGATAGACACAAAGCAATCAAAAAGCATCAACACTTGTTGGTTAATAACTTGTTAATTGTTTATTGACGAAAGTTCAGAAATGTACTCTCATGTGTTTGCATGTAGTGTGTGATATTATTTGTGAACCGGTGGACCCATCCTTACATTTAATTTTTTATTTTTCTCATCGCTTTTCTTCACTATGACAGGCTACAATCGGCATCGATTTTCTTTCAAAGACAATGTACCTTGAAGATCGGACAATCCGCCTGCAGCTATGGTAGGATGCTGAATTTACTCGATTTCATTCATATGCTAGTTTTAATTTTATTTTGATGGTAAGAAATTTAACATCTATGTCAATATTAATATGCATAAACTTAGCTTAGAGGCTGCAGTAAATCAAGTTTGAGAAAGCTGATTGTAGTTAACCGAAGTTGTTATAGCACTTATTGATTCAAGGCTCTAACATATCATGCTTCTTTTTTCATTCTCTTTTTGTTAATTCTTTTTTTGTTGTTCTTGTGATGCATTATCTTAAACAGTTTGAACATCGTTTCTTTCCTTTGGGTCCTTAACGTGAAATAATGATTCTATAATCCATTGTTATAGTAGTTGGTTGGGTGAATTCGCAAATCTAGTTTATAAATCCAAATGTGTTTTGGTCTGATCTTCAACTGAATGAACATACTAAGTCTAACAATAGATTATTGTGGCGCTACAGCAGGCAATTGATTGTGGCTAGTCAATGCACTCTCAAGGTTCACAGGGATCAATAAGAGAAAGATTAAGCGTATCTATCCTAGAGATTTCCCTTGAATGAATGCGAGTTTATACAAAGTTTTTCTGAATTATGGGGGTCATGATTTCCCAGTGTAATTTCTTAAATTTAATTATATCTCGAATATATTCGAGATTTCTCTCATCTATGCTCAAGCTAGGGAGAATGAAGGTGTAGAATGTCTTAAAAACTAAATAAGCTTGAAGACATGAAAACAGATGCAAAAGAGGGCTTACAACTCCACATTGATTGGAGGGAGGTGCCAAGGCTAGACTTATAGTTCCATGTGGTGATCCTTGCCTAGATGAAAAAAAATGACTGAATGCAGAAATGGGAGGACTAACTTAGTAGAGAAATTGATGGCTTTAGTCAAAATTCCATGGTTTTATTGTTCTAGGCCATCAATCTCTCTAGGCAACTTGATCGTGTAGTGATCTGAGGATCCTTGCTAGCAAATATTCTATGTTAGGATAGAACCAGATAAATTTTTTGATGCAAAGAGGGGTATTAATACCTATTACCAGATCTATTAGTAAGGAAAGAATTAAATAGAGGATATAGTAGAAAAGGAAAGGAATAATAAAGAATCCAAGCAAATAATTCAAATTAAACATGAATTATTAATGGCTAAAACTAGCCATTAATAAATATTTTAATACTCCCCCTCAAGTTAAAGCATAGATGTTAGTCATGTTCAACTTTGATTTGAAATCGTTGAATAGTGACCGAGGAAGGTTTTTTGTGAGAATATTTGTCAGCTGGTCACCAGATGACACAAATGAAACACAAATTTTCTCGTACTCGAGTTTTTTCTTAATGAAGTATCGGTCAATCTCAACATGCTTGGTGCGATCATGCTGGACTAGGTTGTGAACAATGCTAATGGCTGTGTTGTTATCACAGAACAACTATAAGGGAGCAAAGATTGTCATACGTAGTTTGTGGAGCATGATACGTAACCAGAGAGCTTCACAATTTTCGAGGGACATGGACCGAATTCGGCTTTTGCACTGCTCCAAACAATTACAGACTGTTTCTTGCTTATCCCCTTGACCAGGTTTCCCAACATAAATGCACCTCGAGGTAGATTGTCGATTATGGACAGACCCGACCCAATTCACGTTTGTGTAAACTGCAATTAAAAAAAAAGGTATGACAGGAAAAAAAACAAAACTGAGCCCGGTGTAACTTTTAAATAGTGGAGAATCCGGTGGACAACTTGAAGGTGGTGCATGAATTGACCGACTATCCCAATACAAGGCAAATGTCGGGGTGTGTATGGGCAAGGTAGATGAGTTTCCCCATAAGGTGCTGGTAGTGAATCTTGTTTATAGAAACTCCATTGGGAACATCAAGAAATTTTTTATTGGGATTCATCGAGACAGTCGTTGGTTTGCACATGTGAAGATTGCTCTTTGTGAAAAGGTAAATCATATATTTCTGTTGAGATACGAAAATACCTTGAGAGGACCGAGCAACTTCCATGCCTAAGAAGTACCAGAGAGATCTCAAGTCTATCTCAAGTCTTTCATTTCAAAATCTCAAGTCTTTCATTTCAAAGAAAGCAGTAACTATACCTTTTAGAGACTTCAATGTTGATAGATTATTACCTGTGAGAACAATATTTTTAAACTGTGATACAATGCTAGAATTGAACCAGAATCTATAACTCAGAATAAACAAAAATTAATAATAGCTAAAATAGAGGATATAGTAGAAAAGGAAAGGAATAATAAAGAATTCAAGCTAATAACTCAGAATAAACATGAATTGACAATGGCTAAAACTAGTCATTAATAAATATTCTAATATTATAATTCTTATCAAAAAGATATTTTGTGCAAAGGGTGTGGACTTAGTTCTAAGTTGATAGATGGAATTTATACTTCATTACCATGTGAGAAAAAAACCCACACTTAGGTGGTAGTATCGCGTGTAACAGTATTGTTAGGGTTGATAAGGTTGCCTAAGCTCTAAAGTTGAAGTGTAGGAAAAAGGGTACTTTCTCCATTTTTCAAATATGACATTTAAAATGAGAATCATAGCTTAATCATATAGGATGAAAAAGCATGGACTATGTTCTCAATATAATAGAGAAGGGTAAGAAAAAGAAGGTATTTTATCCATACTGCAAAGAGGACATTTAACCAATTGGGATCAAAAAGTCCAAAATTATTATCTAAGTGATAGTGTATATACAAAAAAATTGGTTGGCGCGGCTTACAACTTGATCTCTTATGACCAAGAAATCAAGAATCTCCTCAATATGGTAGATGATATACATTAAGACAGAGAGAATGAGAATTTTAGTTTAATCTTGTGGGATCAAAAAGGCCCTAATTATCGTTTCAATATGTAGAGAATAAACTTACAGCTTGACCTTATGGTATGAAGCAAGCTCATAAAAGTCTACTTAATGTGATAGAAAAGACTTAAAAGATGTTAAAAATGAGGCTTGCAATATGCTTGCATTGATGAAGATGCAGGACAATCCCCTAAATATGGGAGGAGATACATAATGATTGTAAAGAATGAGACTTACATCCCAATCTTGTGTGATCGAGAGGTCCAAATATCTTTTTAACGGCGCAGCGAAGATATTGAAAGAAGGGAAGGATGAGACTTACAGATTAATAGTGTGGGATCATGCAAACCTTGACATTTTCATGTACCAGGGAAAATATAAAAAATGAGACTTACTACTTAGCACGAGTGACAAAACCAATGGATTGAACTTTTATCCTATGTTAGAAATAACTTTTAACCACTTAGCATATAAAAAAAGGGGTTCATAAATCAAGATGATTTGAAGGGAGAGAGGCACGCTAGAGTTAAGCTCATGAAGGACTTATTTGTGATGCTTTTTAATGTCTAGTTATCTCTCTTAAGGTGAAGTTTCATCTATATATATGCTCAATGAGCTATCTTGTGATATGAATCAACTAGAGTTTGAGGTTGTTAGGACCTTATGTTTATACTTAAAAACGATGAGTGAAAAGCATAAACCATATATACTAAAGCATAAACCATATATACTAAAGCATAAACATGGAGAATTCATTTAGTCCTATTTTTATCTTGCATTTTTTAATATAGAAGTACTAGAATCTGACATTGTCCTAAAACAATCCTAGATCACATCACTTCATATCGTAGGAAAGGATATATGTAAAAAAATAAAGCATAAATTAATGCAGGCAAAACAAGTAGTAAAAAATGGAGCATTGATACAATAACTACTCATTCCTCAGGGACTACTATCCTAGGTCTTATACAAAACAAATGTTCGTAGCAAGTATGTCATCACAACTAATTAAAGCATATCACAAACCTATCTTATTATATTAATAGCATCAACATCAAGATTTAGTAGATACAACCAGACCTACATCAATATCAGTAATGTGCAGTACAGGGGCTCATCATATGAGTGCAGATGTCTAAAGTGTGATAAAGACCAACCTCACCATGCTCAAACGAATGTCAAGGGTTTGTAAAGCTAATGGTCGGCTACGTGGCTGTATGTTCTTGTAAGATTGGCCATTAGAGTTAAGTAGTAGCATGCTTGTAGTCAACTGGGTGAGTTTGCTTGAGGCTAATGATAGGTTGCACAAATGCATATGATACTGAGGTCAATCATTAGCATGAAATAGTGTCACACACATGGTCAACGTTATCAAGGTGTGTCTGCTAATTGCTTGTTGTGCTAACACATATATTTGTGAGGCCTATCGCTAGCATAGAAAATGACACGCACATAGTTGGTAGACTCCCTAGGATAGGACATAGTTTAATTGATGAGTTTAGTGGTGCATGCGCACTGGAGTGTTGGCAGTCCTCCTGGATCACCCTTAGGCTGAGCTAGTGCTTTGGCGAATGTGAGTTTAGGATGTCATTGTGACAATCATTATGTCCCTTTCTCAAACTAGTAAATTGTCCTCATGTTAACAAGAACATAATGTTCCTAATTTCATCACAATATGTAGAAAACATAGCATCATCTCGCCATACAGTATCGAGTCCTAATGTTAGGTGGATAGTTATTATGGTGCCATAAACTTGTTTGCCCATAAAAAGAGAACCCACATGCTAGTCAGGGGATCACGTGGTGAGCTCAAACACAATGCCTACAACTAACATAATATCGAACAATTATTCAAGCATGCATTTCAGGGAGTATCAAATGCCCTATCACACTCCATGAAACAGAAAATATGTGATCGATAAGTGTGCATAAAATCAATGAGCAACAAAAATATGTATGCAGGAAATCAATTAGCTATGACATTTATATAATGGTCTAACAATTTAATCTTTGCGTCGGTGGGACTCAATGCATGTATGGCTCTTGATATGGGCTTATTTGAGTTTGGCTGCATATTCTTGTCAAGGAAAATAGGTAGAAAAGGTTGTCATGCTTATACTGCTAGTTTTATTCTTGGTTATTGATGTGATGGCTGAATGTGTGTAGGTAGAGCCAGTTGATCTAGAGGGGTTTGACTAGGTTTTAAGGATTAAGAGAGTCTGGATTAGGAAACTATTGAGGTGTAATTTTATTTTAATGCTTGAATTGCTAAAGCCACTAGGTTGTTGGATTTAGAAAACTATGCAAATTAAGGGAGACGTGAGATGTAGTGAGCTAGGAGCTAGTTTTGCTAGAGTTGTGGCTTCTTGGTTTTCAGACTAGTGGATGGTTTTGTTGTGGTTTTAATAGCAACTGGTTGACGTGAGGAGGAATGGGTTGCAGCAAGGGCTTGAGGCATTCTAATGAAAGGCTCCAGGTGTGAATAAGTGTGATTAGGCTAAGTGGGGGGCGGATGATAGTTGAGGTATGAAACTGGAGGACATGGGAAAGATGGGAAATGTGGCTGGTGTGTGTAGAATTATGCCTGTGCTTGGGTTGATTTTGCGAGTTATAGACTAGGAGCTCTAGGCTTTGGATGATACGACTGCATGGTGAAGTGGTGGTGAATTGCACCTCCGTTACTAGGCTGAGTGATAGCAGATGGCATGGAGTAGAGCCCCTAGGTAGCAGGGTTATTGTAGTGCTAGGTACCTAGTCTAGGGAGGCTTGTGTGCTGCTCACTAGCTATTGTAGATGTATTGATGCCTATAGTTTGTGTGTGTTGGGCTGTCATGAAGGCTTATGAAGATTTGGCTATAACTTCTCTCCTTGGAGAGCTGCCCTAAATTTTTTGAAATTATTTGATCTCAAAAGTTTAAATTGGATCACATCCTTCATTTCTTGCCAAATGATATGTCTATATTGTCTAGTTACCTGAATAAATTAAAGATCATTTAAATTTAAAATTTGAAACAAACTCCATTTGGCCAATAAAATTGAATGCTCAAATAGGCTTAAGTTAGATTTATAATTAATATTTGAATTGATCAGACTGATTATAAAATGTTTTGAATTAACTGAGCTCTTTTATTTAATCAATCAACCATTATCTCTTTACTTAGAAACCCACAAACTATTATAAACATCTACCAACTTAAATATTGTTCAATTAAAATCAATATGTATATTATCCCATTACCATTGAATTAAAATTTAATCAAATCTCAATCTAACTAAATTTTAAATGTCAATGAATTTAAAATGATCTTCGTGTGAGTTTTAAATTGAGTGCATATATATCAACTTAAAAGAGGATCATGGTTGTGGTTAAAAGGGCGTGATTGAATGGTGGTCATGAATGCTGTGAGACGTGCACGATTGAATGGAGATTAACCAACCAATCAGCTTACGGTTCCTTTGAGGGAGCCTCAACTTTTTTTTGTAAATGTAATTATAAAACTATTGTTGAAAAAATAATTTCTTAAAAAACTATTGTGGTTATTATAAATTTTTTTTGAGAAAATCTGACAATAAAATTTATAAAGCTATCACTTTTTAGCGGTTATGGTTCTCAAAAACAGTTTTTCACCATAGAAATTTCTAAAAAATGACAAGAAAAGTAATAGCCTAATGAATGTGTGGCAGTAATTTGAAAATCAAAGTAATGATAAAGCTGCCTCAAATAGACCTTTAGTGTTTGCTTGAATTGAATAGGCCAAAAATGGGGGCAATGCGTGCATATCAAGCCAAGTTTGTGCTAGAAGATCCAAATTTGAATCATCGGGCATATGCAGTATTGTAATGATCGAACAAGGACACTTGAAGCCAACCAAGGTGTGCGTGCAAAAGTCGAGCTCAAGTTTGATAACAGTGAGGTCAACAATTTATATGTACTTTTATCTTAAGTGATGAAAAGAAAGCATGGTAATGATAGTGCAACTGTTATAAAAAATCTCAAGATTGTTCACCTTATTCCTTGCAAGGACTTTAGTTTGATTATCATCCCTTTTAGGGTTGAGTCTTATTTGACTGCATGAGGCTTGGATCTTTTATTTGGGTGATTGTAACTCTTATTCTTTTTTATTAATTTTTTTATTAATTAGTTTGCATTTTATTAGAATTTTGTAAGGTATGATATACATTGGATTTCTTATCTTAGTATGCGATCGATGACTTAAATTTCATGTCCGTTCTTTGTCTTCTTATGAATTTTAAATTTTTGTGACAATTATATTGGGAATGAATGTGGGTTTTGTCTTTTATATTATGAGTGATTCTTTTTTTCTAAAATTAAGATTGTTAACTTGTGGGTAGGGCTGTAAATAAGCCGAGCTTGAGCAAGCCCAATGTTTGTGCTTGTTTGGCTTGTTTGAATTTTTTTTGGCTCGAAGTAGGCCCGTGTACGAAATGGCTTATGAATAGCATGATAGTGTTCGACTCGATTCAAATTCATTTGTTTGTTTTAGCTTATGTATGGCTCGAAATAATTATTTGTTGAAATTTAATAAATCAAAATAATAATTAAATTTTGGAAATTATTTTTTCTATATTAAATACATTCAAATGGGAGAAAAATACTAGTCAAGTTCTATATTCACAGCCCCATGGCCCGCATGCAATTGAAGCTTTCAAACCATTGTGTTTGGTTTTTTCCATTTCAACAACAATGATAAAAACTACACCTTTTTCATTCCCAAATAAGGTGGCGTATGTGCAAAAACTGAAGTTTAGGCATTGGATATGTAAATGCATAAGAATCGAGTAGTAGGTATATAAATCTTCCAAAATTCTATCTCCTATGTTTGGTCTTTTTTTTCCAGTTTTTTTTTAACAGCATTTGTTGAAAACTATACATTTTGTTGAGATATTTGAGTGAATTTGATTTTTTTGTTAATAATACAAAAAAAAAAATTCATTTTACTTTATTTAAATTAAATTATAATTTTAGTTATATTTTATAACGGTCAATATCAAGCTTTAAAAATTTAATATAGAATGATATAATGATATTATTTATTTATTACTTCATTAATTCAAGCTAAAATGAGCTTAACATGATTGAACAAATGTTTGTTCGTGTTCTGACTCTTTTATATATCGAGCTCAAAAAATATGTTTGTATTTGACTTGTTTGTTTAACAAATAAATCAAACATGTGCTACTAAGTGAGCCAAATACAAGCTACTCATGAACGACGAGCTTTTTTTTACAGCCTTATTTTTGCATTTTGATTTTTTGTATTTTTGTTGTACATCTAATTCCAAGGTTTTATTAATGACCTTGAAGCTTTGATTGTCCTACTACATCAAGTTAATATCAGAGCTTTAAGTTGCATTTTAGGTCAACTAAACTTGGATATAATACTTGGCTCAATAAATAAATAAATAAAAGATGAAAATTAAATAAGGTCAATCATGGTTCTGAATGAATTCATTGTAATAATTGAGAGCATCGAAATTTATAATTAAAATGGAAGGGAGGTATAGCCTAGAGATATTTTTAGAATTATTTGATAATTTGGAGTACATTGAAGAGTGCCATTTGTTTCATTATGAAGAAGTTAAATTTGCTTAAACAAAGTTAGTTTGATATGCTTAAAATTTATTGGCATTGTGTTGCAAGCAAAACAAAATTAACCTAGGCTGACATGAAACATCAGCTTAAATAATAATATATTTCACATGGAGATTGAGACAAATTGAATAATCACTTCAAGGTTTGTAAACAAAGTAAATCTAGTGTGTTCTTATATTACAATTGGTTTATAAATCTTTTGATTAAAAATGGTTGCCTTGAGATTATTTTGTCATCATTATGTGTTTTGATAAGAGTCTTAGGTAAGAGTTTAGGGCTATCTTAAGCAATGCCTTAACCCAACCTTTATATATTTGTTAGTAATATCACACCTATAATTAAAATCTCTGAAATGAAATTTTATTATCTCCTCTCAAGCCTATCATGCTTGTGTCGGCATAAGAATTATGCATGATTAAACTGTTTTATTGAAAAAATATATTCATATCCTTTCGAAGATATATTAAATGAGGAATTAAAACTACAATTGAATTCTGTTGATGTTGTGGGATCTAAATTTTCACCTACATTAGGATTTTGTCCTTATTCTACATTTGGAGAAGTATCTAAGCCCAAAGTTGAAATTGAGTCCGAGTCTCCAAACGCCATTAGAAACTGACCTTGTAATTCCAAAGAGTTTGGAATTAAACAATAGCTAAAATTGGAAAATAAATTTCAGTGTGAAATTAATTCTGAACCTAAGCTACAAGTGGAAACTGAACTCAAAATTGAACTTGAACCACATATGATATCTAAATCTAATTCTGATTGTAAATTTAAGCTTCTTTTTTAAATTAAAACTACTCTTAAAGGTGGAGTTGAATAATTTTTGCCAGTTGATAATGAAAAATCATTTGATTAGATTGATAAAGTGATTTTTAAATGTATATGTAATCAAAAAATGCCTAAAGATGATAAATCAATTAAATAAGATGATTTGGCTCATGATGAAAGCTTTAACAAGTTATTTCTACCTATCAAATTGAAATTGACTTTTTTTTTGGTTTGTAAGTTTTTGGCATACAAGTTTTGTAGAAAGAGAGTTAGAGAGTAAAAGAGCATCAACATTTCAATGAACTGCTTGATAATGATAATCATAAATGAAACCTGAATTATAAAATTTGGTTGAATATGAAAGTGCATGAGTCATTTTTACTACCATTTAAGCCATTTGGGCTATCTTTCTTTTAGTAGTTTGTTTGTCCAAATAATAATTTCATATTCATGTGGATTGCATATTCTAATTCTCTTTATCATCTCATCATGTAGGATAAGTAATAAATCATTATTAATAATCAACAGGACACATTGGATTTTTAGTATTTTCATTACTTCTTTGCATCATTTGCTTAATTTATTTGATTTACGTGAAGTGATACACATAATGCTTAATGTTAATTATTGCAATTATGAGTCTACTTTTGATTTATAGAAGGCATGTGAAATTCAAATCAAATAATAAGAGAATGTTACATTTGAATCACTTAAGGCTTCTTTTGGGACCTTGTCACTTGGGAAGCTCTAATAGTATTTTGAACTTCAATATATGTAATTTAACTTCATTTCATGGACCTAGTATCAGTATCATGATATCCGTACTCTTTTCATCCCTTAATTAATTCACCATCTTACGTATTACTTGATGGTCTGCTCATCTTACTTTAGAAGTTTACTTAAATGCATGGATAGTATCTATTATTGATGGTAGATATTACAGATTTTTTGAACTTTGAGATGACCAGTCATTTATGAGAAGCAACGTGCATTTGATGAGTTTGGATGATTTTATTTATAAATTAGCTAGACCAATTGATTTTAATTGTAAATTTTAAAAACTAAAATGAGGAAATTATTATTTAAACCAAACTAAACCAGTTCAAACTCTAGTTTTATAAAGCCAAAAAATTGAACCAATAACTAAAAACCAAGATAGTTTATAACCAATAATAGAATTGATTCTTTAACAACCGAACCAAACCTCAACTAAATAAAATTGGTTCAGTTTCATTCAATTTTACAATTTTATCTATGTAATGCAAACTTGTGTTTGTGAGGATTCATTAGTTACCTCACCACAACTTTTATCCAAATGAGGATAGTGAATATTAAATTCTCAATTCGACGGAGCCAAACATTTGATGTATACTGAAAGCATTGAAAACACAGAAAGTGATGAGCGTTATCAGTTTTACTGTTGTATGTTTATTTTCTTCAGTTTGTTTTAATGTAAAACATCCGTGTTGATGGATCCTACATGAAATGGACATGTTCACTAGTATTTTGTTGTGATTAGTTTATTACTGCAAGGTTTTGACCCAGCCTATTAAATTTCAGGGTCGGGCATTTTGAATTTATATTCAATTCAATAATTATTGAGATGAGAATTGTATAGATACTTGTTGTTGGATTAGCATGTCTTGATTCCTAGAATCGATTTTCTTACCATGCTAGTTGTTAGTACCTTTGCATGTCACTATTTTTTTCTGCCCTATTATCCCCTATCCATCTTATTGTTGTCGCCATCGTTTATTTGCATCCTGTTGTTCCTTCTTTTGATTCCTGCTTAATAATCTCCTGCTCCATTATTTCTTGCTACTCACACATCTGTGTACTGCTCTTTTTGGTTGTGTTGACCACATGCTTTGACTATTCACTTGCCTATTTGTTCTTTTCTTGAAGTAAATGAGGAAATCAATCAAGTTTTGGACTTTTTATGATATATTTATGCTGCTTGAATTCATGAATGATCTATATTTTTAAAATTGTTTAAATTAAATCTTGACAAATTATGAGAAATTTCATATTTTGAGCCTTCCTTGGGCTATAATATTAGGACCCTTGTGGCACATAAAAATCATTGAACTTGAGTTTCAAAATAAAAAAGTCAAAGTTTCTCTTTATTGTGTATGCTAGTCGAATGTGTATTCTTCGAGTGCTTTCCAAGTGTTGATGGCTATTGAAGAGGACATACCTTCTTCTACGCAACACTAGGTCTGGATCTTCCTTTTGTTGTGCTTCTATGATTGATTTTATTTTAGGTTATTTAGTTGGTTTATTTGAGTTATTGAAACTTTCTTAAGTGTGACACTTCTTGTATGTACTTACTGTGCTTCTAATTTTAGATTGCATTAGTGATACTATACTTCAACTTTCTTGCATCAAATATAATTTGTGTTAGTGTATTTCGTGTCATAAAATTTTGGTTTTTGTCTATCTTTCCTTGGTAGGGACACTGCTGGACAAGAAAGATTTAGAAGTTTAATTCCAAGTTACATCAGGGATTCATCTGTTGCGGTTATTGTTTATGATGTAGCCAGTAAGTTTTTCTTGGATCAAGAACTTTCGGTTGTTTTTTCTTAATATTTGAAAATAAGCTTTTTTTTGCTTCTGTTTTATAATATTTCAACACCTTTCATGCTTAAAACTAAGAGGAGCATATCAACTTGCTCTCTAGGAGATTTAATAAATATTGCTTCCAAGCTGGATAGGCTCCACGGGTATGTAAATCAGATATTCCTTGGCATTGAACTCTGTATTCAGCTAAACATCATTTATAATTTATAATTTGTTATATGATAAACTTAGCTTACCCTTGCAACCATTATTGCTGAACTTAAGTTTTTTTTTTTTTTTGGGTCATCTAGATAACCAAAAAGTTTGATTAAAAATAATACGGTACATGGATCCATGCAACCTATAATAAGGAGGTTGTGTTTAAATTGTTTACTGCTTTGTTGCAATGCTTCTAGTCAACACATTTTGAGCTGTGCCAAGGCCACGGTGGGATAAATTTTAAACGGCTATATTTTGGACTTTCAAACTTGAAATTAAAGAATGATAACAATCTTTTCTTTCATCTTTTCAATGAGATGTTATGTTAAAATTTACAAGACAACTCTCTGCAAACTTGTACGCTTTTTTAGGATTTAAATTAAATAAATCAGCACAAATTTCTTCCATAACAGCACGAATAGAATTGAAGTGCGTTGCTCGAGTAAGGCCACCTTATGATGCATCAACAAAACACCGACATAACACAACTATATATATTATGGAAAGAGCAACTCATGGCTCCTTACGCGTTAATGTCAAAAAGGCGGTTACAAGAAATCAGTGGGAAAACTGGATCCCCGCTAAAAAGAAAATGCATAAAGTCCCAGGGGTTCCTTTTTTCTCAATACAAGAAAATACATAAAGTCCCAGGGGTTCCTTTTTTCTCAATACAACTCCACCCAAAAAAGAAAAAAAGGTGAAACAAAGGGAAATGTAACCAAAACATACATGTATCAAACCAAAACGTATACCCAAAGAAGTGACGTATACCCTCTATGAACATGTATATCAAAAGAAGTGAAGGTAATAAAACTTGTAAGCCAACAAAAGACATCTCGAAACCAGGAAGCCGCAGAACGACCCAAAGATTCCAATCACTTGGTTTAATTCTTTATATATATAGAACTAAGTTAGGGGTTAAGGAAGCCATGAGTTTAAATTTAAAAAAAAATTAATTGTTTAAAATTTAAAAAATATTGTATGTTCTAAATTTTAGGTATTCCGCACGTATCATAAATTATTTAAGCAAATAACACCTTAATCCATACACATTGTATGTTCTAAATTTTAGGTATTCCACACGTATCATAAATTTTAATTATTTAAGCAAATAACACCTTAATCCATACACATATTTATAGAACACTCAAATATTAAATCTTTCAAAAATATCACTAATTTAGTTATTTTAAAGTAACATGCACATTTAAATTTGTATTTTTTAAGTATCATATTAAATTATAATTAATATAATTTTTTCTTAATTTTAAAGATAATATTTAGGTCTCATATTAGATAAGATTACTTCATTTATTTAAAATATGTATTAAATATTTATAAAAGTTTATTATCCATGTACAAAATTGGTTGTACACGACATTTAAATAAAACTCTTTCTTGTATTTGAAGGGAGAAGTTTGAAATATAATTTTCTCATTTGTTGGTTTAAAAAAATTAAGAAGTTAAAATGTTTAAACAAGTATTATTTATTTCTCCATTGTGTCCTATTGAGTGTCATATTTTTATTTTTTTCTAATAAATTAAAATCATTTTTTATACGACATGCCCAAGTCTTTTTAGATCTACTTCTACATTTTTTTAACATAAGTCGACTCTAAAGCATCTACTCTCCTTATTGGATCATCAAATGGTGGACATTTAATGTGACCAAACCATCTAGGATGACTCTCCCTAATCTTGTTTGCCACTGGAGCTGCACCAACTCTTTCACGGATACATTCGTTTCGTATTTTATCTTTAAGAGTCTAGCCACTCATCCATCTATGCTTCCTCATCTCAGCAGCACTTAACTTGATTTTATGCTTCTTTTTTAAAGGCCAATATTCTGTGTCATAAAGCATTGCAGGTTTCACCACCATCTTATCAAATTTCTGTTTAAGTCCAAGTGGTGTTTTTCTATCAGACAATATGCCCGATACATTTCTGCACTTCAACCATCCAACTTGAATTATACTAAGAACATCCCTATCTATATTACCATCACTTTGAACAATAGACCGGAGGTATCTAAAATTCACACCTTTTAATTATTTGATCACCCATTGTTAAAACTACCACTAGATGTACTACTACTAAAACTGCATTTCGTGTATTCAGTTTTAGATCTACTTAAATGAAAACCTTTAGACTTTAGTGTAGACGTACATAATTCAAGTTTTTTTTTAACTCTTTCTCTAATCTTATCCACAAGAAGGATATCATCAGCGAAAAGCATACACCAAGGTACATCCTCCTTTAAATGCCTAATAAGAGCATCCAAAACTAAAGCAAAAAGATGTGGGCTTAAAATTGATCCCTGATATAATCCAATTAAAATAGGAATATTCTTGGTCAATCCTCTTTCTGTTTGAATACAAGTAACAGCTCTGGTATACATATTGCTAATGACTTGAATTTAAGTCCCATCAACACTCTAGAACTCTCCAAATAACTTCTCTTGGAATCTTATTGTAAGTTTTTTTTTCTAAATCAATAAAAATCATGTGTAGATCCTCGTTACTCTCATTGTTTTTCTCCATCAACCCTCTTAATAAATATTGAATTCTTATGTTTTTGAAAAAAATGGTTGTCCTAAACTTTTCACTATATTCAGATCATACGGTACGTCGCTTTCACTTGACGCCCTAGTATTTACACAATAATTTAAAAGATTCATATCATAGTTTTTAACAAATTTTTATGCTAGTTGACAGTAAAGTAAAAGAAAGAAAGAAAAAAAAAATTATGTCAAAACTTATATGATGTAGAGTTGGAAGAGAATGAGGGCGACACAAGAAGAGTGGTTTTGGAGTAAGAGAGTAAAGGGAGAGGTGGAGCTTAAGCTAGTGCGACAGGTTGGCAATTTAACTTGTAGTAAATGGGAAGCTTGGGGGCTAAAGATCATGCTCCTCGTAAATGTTGCATATTTTTAAAAGGAATAAGTATTAATGAACTACATTGATGTTTTATATGTTGGATTTAACAAGATTTATTTGAATTATGCATGATATCGTAGTTAACCCAAACAGTAATAGAAAAATCAAATATTATTGTTAAATTCAAAATAGGGAAATAAAATCTCACAAAAAGAAATAGAAATAGCAACAGACGCGACATACAAGCTCAAGTTGAGGTTAGATTTTGGGATGGTGATGGTCGGCTACGTGGATCAGGAAGGTTGGAAAATGGCTGGAATGGTTGCAGGTTGGCGGTTGCAGAAAGTAGGGGCTTCTAGAGGGCTATTTTGGGAACGGCAGTGAGTGTACAGTGGCTGGGAGAGCTTAAAGGATAGTAGGTTAGTTGTTCCGGGTGACGACAATGAGGGAAAGGGGATTGCGACAAGGGGCAGCAAGATGGAGGTCTGGAACAATGATAACAGTGGGTATGGAGGGTTGGAACAGAAGCGTCAACAAAAGGGGAGGGCTAAAAGGGCAATGCGCGATGCGGTGGATTGTCGGGCATCAAAAGGACAGTTGTCCAGGCAGTGACAATGAGAAAAATGACTGGGCCATGAGGAAACTACTGGAAAACATCAAACGAAGGTTGTTTCGGGCAGTTGCGGCAGGATAGGGACGGTCAGGAGCGATTTGGGGAGAATGCTAAAGGGAATATAGATGATAATCATTATCTTGAGAGTGTGCAGTTGGAACATGACCCGAACCCTTTCTTGAAGGGTAAAAGAGACGTTGGTGGTTGTCCCGAAACAAAACACATAAAAAACTAACCCTATATCTCACGAAAGCAAATATATAATAATAAAATAACTAGGAGTGGCTCAAGAGGATCTGTCGACTCCTCAGAAGAAAGTAAACCTGGAGCTAAATATGCTTGGGCGTTGAACGCCCCGCGTCAGTCTCTTTTGTTACGGAAGCTTTGATCTCATTCATCAAAGGGTTTGTTTGCACATTGAGAGTGACAGAGCTACTATGACCTACCAGGGTTGAAGGTCCTCGACTGTGCCTTTAGAAGCATCTGGATCCCGAAAACATCTGAGGAGTTTTTTTTGACTTGTGAGCAACCATCCATATTAGTCCAAACCTTCTGGGGTTACACTATGGAACTTAACGAGGACTACATGTCACGTATGTTCTGCCGAGTTCTTGAAAAGTAATCCCAAGTTGGCCCAACCTTTTGTGAATTAAGGGCAGACTGAATCTCCTTGAACGGTAACAGTCATGGCGGTAAGTAAGTTATCAAACAAGACATCCTAAAACTTTCTCTGTATTAGCTGGTCTGTGTCTGAAATCGGCTCTCATGTTTCTCTCTCCTCTGTCATCATCAAAGCTAATCCTGCAGGCACTTCTCTACGTGCAAGCGCACCTGTACTCTTGGACTTCAATGAAAGTAGGACTGTGTTTGTCATCTTTAATGAAGGAATAAATGTTCCTGAACATATTATGCCTAGTCTTTCTATCAAACTGCCACAGTCTCCCCAACAAAATGTGGCAGATATCTATGGGCACCATGTTGCACCCCACCCAATTCTGCAGCTGGTTCTTAATCGAAAATTTCACGAGTCACCTCTTGTCAATGCTCATCCTGTTCTCCTTCTTCAACCACGTCAGGAAATATGGCTAGGAATGTCTTTGACTCGTGAGACTCAATTTTTCTATCATTTACGTTGACACCATGTTCTTGTTTCTCCCTCCATCAATGATGAGACCGCATACATATTCGTTCATAATGTATTGGGTGTAGAATATGTTGTGACGAAGCAGCTGCTGCTCTCATGTAGCCTTAATTTGAGCTCAATTTTTCTATCATTTACGTTGACACCATATTCTTGCTTCTCCCTCCATCAATGATGAGACCGCATACATATCCGTTCATAATGTATTGGGTGTAGAATATGTTGTGGCGAAGCAGCTGCTGCTCTCATGTAGCCTTAATTTGAAAGACTCATCCAACCACCAACATCTTGCCCCCATTCAGTGGAAGCTAGTATTCGACCTGTTCTTCAACTATCTTTTAAATGTTCACTTCCTCCACCGCACCCTACTCGGTGAAGGACGCAACTTAGCTCGTCGGGCAACTAAAAGCGATGTGTGCAAAACCAGACATCTGAAATATTTTTTGATTGGGACTGTATTGGGGGTGTTGCTTTTCTCATGCTTCCTCTCACTTTAGGCAGCTTGATTATTCTCTTGATAAGTTTTTTCAACTTCCTTCAGTGTGCTACTGATGTCTCCAATTGTGGGTGGCTGTCTGAATGGCTGGGATTGTCTGTTCCACTTCTGTCGTCTTTCCACCTTCAGTACTAAGGTTTGAATGTCACTCAAAGACCAGTAAGGTTATAGCTAAACTACATTGCAGATGACAACTTCAAACATCCTAAGTGTTTGGCTATCATGTGCTCTTTTGGCTCCGTCAAATCACATTTTAGTTTAAGTTGCATAAACTCCATTGTGCATTCCTCCACTGGTAAATTCCTTTGTTGTAGTTGGTGGAGCCTCAAAAAAAGATGTTGATGGTAGTGTGGGGGTAGATATCGTCGTTGCAACTCTCTCTTCATCTTCTCCCAAGTAGTAATCTTGCTCTGTCATTCTCTATTTCTCTCCTTCTTCAGGTTCTCTCACCATAATGAGGTGATATTTTTCAGATTGATGGTAGCGAGCTTCACTTTGCGGTCATCTGACACATCCTTGTATTCAAAGATCCTCTCGATAGTCTGCAACTACTATATGAAGTAATCCAAATTCATCCTCCCCTCGAAATTCGGTATGTCCACTTTCATTTATGAGTCTATGTATCATCCAACAGGCATTTCATTTCTCAATCTCAAGGAAGTATCTAAGTCGTCCCATGTCCTTCACCTTAATCTCTTTGCCTAAATTTGTTTTCATCTGAGCAATATCTATCAAATCATCACCAGTGACAATCATATCATTCACATACACAGCAAAAATAGTAATGTGACTACCATGTCGTCGAAAGAATACTATATGATCAGCATTGATCTATTGATAGCCCATGCCTATCATTTTTTCTCCTGAACCTGTCAAACCAAGCTTGAGGAGGCTACTTCAAATAGTATTGTGACTTCCTCTATCTCCATACTGTCCATTGTTTGGTTTGTGTCGAAGTCTGGGGATATCTCCATGTACACTTCCTCTAACATATCCTCAAAGAAATACATTTTTCACTTCCAGTTCATGTAACCTCCATCCACCATTCACAACCAGTGAGATGAGTGTCCTGATTGTGATCATCTTTTCCACTGGTGCAAATGTATAATCATAATCAATGTCATACGTATAATTGTATTATTTCGCCACCAACTGTGTTTGTTTTACTATGAAGACTCATTTGCACCCAACAACTTTTTTTTCTATTAGTACCAACGTGAGCTCCCACCTCATGTTCTTATTGAGAGTACTAAGTTCCTCCAGCGTAGTAGTTTTCCACTTCAGATTCTTCTTAGCTATCGTCAACACTTGGTTATAGAGACATTGTCTAAAAATGCAATGAATGCTCCATGTAAATGTGATATGTTAGAGTATGAGACAAATTGGGAATGTCATGTGAGAAACCAAAACGATCATGAGAATAGCATTAGAAGGATGACCTGCATTGTGAGAAATCCTCTTTGAAGTCATGAGAGTGGGAGGAGAAGGGAGAGGAATCATATCACTTGTGTAAGTGTTCAGAAGTCGAGGTAGACCGGGACAAAGGACTTGTTGGCACGAGTGGCACTGCAGACACTGTTTCATCATTCTATCTCCTCCTTGTATAACCCTCAGCTCCCCTTGAGCTTGAATCTCACAACCTTCGGGCTCATTTTCCTCATTTTCTGACTCTTCCCCAGTCCATCCTTTCTACAAAATGGGACAAGGCATTGTTCCCTCATGTTCCAATCTCTCACCATAACTACTCTCCCCTCTCAACTCATAGCTCTAGTATCTGGCGAGTCACCAAAGGGTGAGGTCACCTCCAAGGTATAGTACTGTTCAAATTTTCTAAAAGTCACATTCATACTCACAGACTCTTCTCTGTTGGGCTCAAACAAATATACCCCTTCTGATTGACATAATAACCCACGAAAACGCACTTCACAGCTCTGGGATCTAGCTTCGCTATTGACCGTCCATTATCTCTCACAAAAATATACAATCAAATACCTTCAATGAGGAGGATCCCGCCATTATCTTCTTTCAAAAACTCACAAGAAAATTGTCACTCCAACACTCTTGAGAGTATTCTGTTGATCAATTGAGCGGCTATCAAAACAGTTTGTCCCAACAAGTGTTTTGGGACATTCATCGAGATCATCATATTTCGGGCTACCTCAAGAAGTTGCTTATTCTTCCTCTCTACTACTCTATTTTGTATCTGTGTGTATGGTCATATGATTAGATTTTGTATCCCTTGAGATGACAAATACTCCCCAAACGTCTTGTTGGTATACTTTGTCCCTTTAGCAAACCTCAATATCTTTACTATTGCATTGTATTGAGTCTGAATTGTCTTATGAAAAACTTTAAAACGGGTAAGCACATCACGTCTGTTTCTTATCATATATAACCAAGTAATACGAGTAAAGTAATTAATGACAGTCACAAAATATTTGTAATCATTTATCGAAGTTGTAGAACAAAGTCACCGCACATATGAATGCACCAAATCAATAACACAAGAACTCCTATTACCAGAACTAATATAAGAATTTCTGGTATGATTACTAAACTATAAGCATCACACATAAGTTTTTGTTTGTCTTTTCATATAAAGACAAATACAAATAATTCAATAGACTAAATTAAACGTGCAGTTGTGATGTAGCAACAATACATTCTCCACACTCCTTCCAGATCCTCCTATTCTAGTATTTTCTATCATGAATGTCAAGGTTGAATCCATCTCCTCTCTATTCAAGTATTAGAGTCCACTATACCACGTGTCAGTCTCAAGTCTCCGGCCAGTTCCCTTCTCTTGAAAGATCACCTTATGAATCTTAAATAAAACAACACATTTTAGTTAGAGTATAATGACACTAATGGATAAAAGATTTACGGAAGAGGCAGGAGCATACGAAATATTAGACAAGTCATAGAATTGGTATATCTCGTTGTACCCTTACTAACCATAGGCTGTGATGTGTCATCAGCAGTCTGAATGCTCTCTGGAATTGCTAGGTGAGTATAGGAAAATAAATCACTATTGACACTTGTCACATGTCGAGATGCGCCTGAATCTACTATACATTTTGGTGTTCTTGTGGTAAGTATAGAGACGAGCATGTGTATCACAAGTACCCTTGGCTGAGTGGGCATAAGTAGCAGTGTTTCTCTTAGATGACGATAAGGTAGATGCATACGCAGTCACATCACCTGTAGCTCTCTGCTTTCTCTTCAACATCTCCAAAAACTCGTGCTCCTCATCGATAAAGATCACTCCTGTCTCTCCCTTGTTCTCCACTATCATCTAATTTGCCCTATAGCCCCCTCTTCTAACCCGTTTGCCTCCACAATTATGGCCACGACCTTTAGACTGTTCACGTCTACCCGTCTCTCTCCTTTTTTTTAGAAGGGTCTCGTCTCTCTCTCCTTGGGTGGCTTTGGATAAGCCTTTCTCAGGTATCCCACTTCTCCACAGTTGTAGCACGTGCGGGTCTCCCTATGGATACCTGTCATACCTGAGCTTGAGGCAGCCAAAGTTAATCACATACCTAAAAGTTCACTCAACTTAGAATGTAATCTCATGTGAATCTCTTCCTATATCAGTGAGGAATCATTGCATTGGCTAGGAGGACTAATCTTCTATGATCAAAGGACGTGTGCAGATGAGCCAGAGACTACGTAGTCGTCATTTGTGTAAAGATCTCTCTCTTCTTGCATCTTGGATCACCATTGCTCGACATAAGTGAGAAGTGATCAAGATCTTGCCATAGTCGCTCCAATTATATGGAGTACTTTTGAATCAATCTATCACCCTATATCACTGTCTCTATGTCACGCTGAATCCGGAATACCCTCATGTGGTTTTCAGTCCTAGCATAGGTTCTTTTCAGCTTTTCCCGGATGCCCTTCACTTTTCAAATGTCATCCACTGATGAGGCAATCGATGGAACCTTAGACTTCAGAAATCTGGTGTAAAGTAAGGGGTGTGTGATCCTTCACTCATCCCCCTTAGCACTATCAATTTCTGGCTCGTCCTGGACTCCCGTCAGATATCCCTTTAGTCTCTTTTCTACTAGAATAGCCTCGATCCGACGTGACCAACTCAAATATGTGACCGGTCTATCAAGTTTCAGATCTACAGTGGGGAGATCTAGCTTCACCTATGTCGAACCACGTGTTGAGGTAGTGGCTCCTGTCAAGACTCTAGATCCCTGTATGAGCCTGACCAAGACCTTCAGAACTTTAGGATCTATCTTCCTCAAAAGTTTCAATCATTTACCTACTGTAATATCTCTTTCTTCTGGCATCTCGGCCATAAGGATCCAAGTCTAGATCAAACAAAAGAGGGAGCAAGGTAGCAACAAAAGTTCCACAACTTCTCGCTGACACCTCTCCTGCCATCCCTTCCTAAATCCCGTCTCCACTTCATGACAGTATTTTCGGGATATAGTCGCGTCTAGGCTAGCGAGTGAAGCGACGGCGAGGTCGCAGCTAGCAAGGGAAGCAGTGACGAGATCGCAGCACAGAAAGCCTGTTTTTCTCGTCTTCTGCTCTATCCTCCCAAACCGCACTGGTAAGCCACAACCCACAAAGAAGCAACGATGGGATCGCAGCACAAAAGGATTCCCAAATCTTGGCTAGGGCTTGGCTCTAATACCAAGTAAAAATTATTGCTCAAAAAGACCACTTATATTCTTAAGGTCTTGGATTTATATAGAACCTTACAATTTTTCTTACAACTGAATTCCTAGACTTTTTCTATATTTCCTATTTACAAATAGGGCCCTAAACTATATACAATTCTCAACAAAAATTAAACTTATATGCCACAAATTGGAAGGTTGGGAGCTAAAGGTTGTAGTAGATGATAAAATAGTTGATGATCTTCCTAATTTAATTTTATATTGTCACAATAATCTACATTTCTTGTAACCTTCACCATTAGTTGAACTCATTATCCTTAATTGGCACATAAAGTTATCAACCTAAATCAGAAACCATTCAATATTATGCAAAAAACTTGCATGTGCCGATAAGCAAATGATCACTGGCTACTTAATTTTGAATTTTTGGCCGTTCATTTAGAATTTAGAATAATAATTTGCTTGATCTAAAATTTTAACAGGAATATTATGAACTCATGAGATTTTGCCCACTTATAAAACCTTTTAAAAAAACAAAGCATCAATTGGCCTTACAAATTCGATGTAATGAAGTCTTGAGAAAATACAATTTGCTTAATGCAATCTTTAGGCTCGAATAACTTAAAAAATCGTTGCTCATAATAACGATCAAGGAAAATGATTTTATTTATTTCTCTCTTCATAAGATTTCTTGAAACTAAGCATGGCCTGAGTTTCCCCATATATCAACTTTTAGGTGTGATATCAATATTTTGGTTTTAATTATCCTAATAATTGCAGATCGACAATCATTTTTAAACACATCAAAGTGGATTGAGGAAGTTCGCACGGAACGTGGTGGTGATGTTATCATTGTCCTTGTGGGAAACAAAACTGATCTTGTGGACCAAAGGTTACACATCTGTGTTAGTTTTCTGTTTTGAAGGGTGTTTCGTGTTTTTCTACGCCTAGATTTTTTGGTTTAAATATTTGAGCTGCACTTATATGGAATTAATTTAAGTTTCTTTCTACAGCTTTATATCTTACGCTATGGAATTAATTTAACTTTCTTTTACATTACATTTTAGGTTGCCATTTCCAAAGATAATACCAGCTATTATCATGTTAGGTTTTATTTATTTATTTATTTTTGTGGGCTGTTGAAAAAACATCCTAGACTGCTTATTATGAGATGGAAAAATTTAGCATCTTGTTTAGGGTACCATATCAATAATAGTTGTGCTATCAGCAGAGTGGATTGTTGAGAGTAGGAAAAAGTGTTATAATTGGAGGGGAGAGTTGAATGTAATACAGTTTGAAATTGTTATATTACCAAAAATTTCATCTAACCAAATATAAAATTTTAGACTTTTGAAATTTTAAAGCAACCAAATACTTGAACTAGAATATTTGAGAGTTGATTTTGTGATTGTTAGACTTCAAATTTTAGTTGACTTTAAAATGAGCCCAATGCATAGATAAATCTTTAATGAGAGTCGAAATGCGGCCTAAATCAAGCACCTGAATGTGTAACTTCAAACTTATTGAGGTTATTTAAGGGAGAAAATATACTCTAAATTTGACATTCTTATTACTGAATTAGGTGCACTGATGGGCTATTTCTAATAAGCCTAAGATTGTGTAATTTCAGCCTTTAAGGCACTTCAGGCCTGTTTGGGATCCAGCTTAATTTTGTTTTTAAGATTATGTTTGTTTGTTATGTTTTCATGTACTTTTATTTTTGTTTTTAAAATAAATCAACTTGCTTTTAAAAACACTCGAAACAAATAAATATTATTTTTGAGTTTTTAAAAAAAAGTTAATTTGTTTTCAACATGACAAAAATGTTTATTTCAAACTGAAGTATAAACGAAATAGAATAAAAAGGACTTGTAGTGTGTTAGATGAGACTATCACTGCCCCAAAAGGACTTGTAGAAAACAGTATTTACATCTAACTTAAGGGAGATAGAAGAGAGGGGAAAGGTCGGATACTTTGACATTTTTTTCTCGATTAACAATTATGTTGACTAGAAGTCCTTCATCAAACAATCCTTCATATGAGAGGCCGAATTAGAGAGCTACCATTGTTAGATTTCAACGGATTTAATAGTTGGGCTTGGTATGTAGATGATAGAAATGTTTGTTCCTATCTTAGGAGCCATGGCTAGAATCCCTGCTACTGTTTCAAATGATGAAATTATTTCCCACTATTCAGGAGTGTTCAGAACCATCCCCTTTTTTGTTCCATCCACACTTTCCCACGGCTCAATTTTCTGCCACGTTTCACCCCCATCCCTGATGTTGGGGAAAAAATTTTCAACATAATGATGCCATCTTTTTTGTTAAAGCTAAAACTTTGCATGCTAGAATTATATTTGTAAACGTTCTGCTTATTTGTGGATAGAATCGTAATTATGTAGCTTTAATAAATCGAACAATAAAGTTGCAGCTTACGTAAGCTTTATTCTTTGCATGAATGGCTGTGTATTTCTTTGTTTTCTGCAGACCAAATTGTTTACCTGACTGACGGCCGTCGGAATTCTTTAGGATTCATTTGGGATCAATTTTGTTTTTGTTTTTATTTTTTTTCTTTTGTTTGTAAAAGTCTGTTTAACATATTTTTCTAGAACACCCAAAATAATTTTTAAGTGTTTTGAGTGTTTTAATTTTTAAAAAACAATCATATGCAAATCCAATATGTCAAATATGTTTTGTTTCAAATTAAAGCATAAATAAAATAAAATAAAAAGAAGAAATAGAAAGCATAAAACAAAAGTGATCCCAAATGGCCTCTTTAGTGAATGCAAATTTTGTTGTAGTGATGGGCTTTAACCTTGCCGCAGCTAAACCAACCTTTGCATGGTCTATAAGCCAAGTATTGCTCTAATATTCTTACTAACCAAAGAATGATGCAGCACATAAGCCTTGTGCTATTAATTAATTGCATTTATTCATTTGATGAATGTTTTTAGTTCTCTCAAGTCTCAACAATTTGCCATTAGTTCTTGTGGAACTTTCCTTGGTTCCTTCTTTTTTTTTTTCTAACTTGAAATTTAACAGACAAGTCTCTATAGAAGAAGGTGAAGGCAAGTCTCGAGAACTCGGAGTCATGTTCATAGAGACCAGTGCCAAAGCAGGATTCAACATAAAGGTCTGATTCGAATTTTCTCATCTCCTTCTCCAGTTCTCTTCACATTGGGATTTACATACATAGCACAAAGTTCTTATGTATTTATATATCTAACCCATACCTTGATATTTACATATATAAAACCCAAATCTTCAAGCCACTTAAAAAATATCAGCAATATTATCATCTTTTTGAGTTAAGCACATCTTTTCATGGGTATTTTTTTATGTGAAGAAACATTATATAAGTAAATATCAAATTTTAAATTGTAAATACATACGAGCGAGCGACGTGGTATGTATGCAAATCCCCCCCAAAAAGATATTCAAACGATAACCATGCAAATATGTGCAGCCACTATTCAGGAAAATTGCTGCAGCTCTGCCAGGGATGGAGAACTTGTCTTCTACCAAACAAGAAGACATGGTTGACGTGAATCTGAAACCCACCGTCAGTTCGTCCCACACCGAGCAGCAATCCGGTGGATGCGCCTGCTAGAACTTATGAACTACACGGTTAAACCAGCACTAACCAGCAGAGATCGTGTACAAGCCTTGTACCTTTGCTGGCTTAGAAACCTAGTTCCTCTTTCATTCCTCTGTGATTGCATCATGGGGAACTTGAATATTTTTGTTTACTTGCGAGTTTTCTTAAAATGGGACATTCATTTATTCAGCCTTTTTTTATTATTTTATTTTATTTTATAGGCCTTCTTGAATCATAAGAACATTCTGGTGGGCTTGGTCAACATTGGGTTCGGGGTAGAAATTTTCATGAAACTATGTGGTTTTATTTGGTAATGTCCTTTTAGTTATATTTCTAAAAAAATGTTATGCTATAAACTTTGATTTATTGATGAAATATAAAGCGGTGTGATGATGCGCTTGCATTTTTTTTTTTTCCATTTTTCTACTATTTTGGGCAATACATTTGAAGGTTAATTATAGATAATTCAATCGGCAAATGATAAAAAGGTGAATTCGAAGTCTATATCCTTTGTCGTCTGGGCAGCAACAAGTGGTCTTTTTGTCCACTCCATTATTATTATTATTTCTTTTTTTATTAGAAGATTGATCGGTTAATGCAAAAACATTAAGGGTCCGTTTGGGGCAGCTTGTGTGTTTCAGGATAAGCTGCTTACCCTGAAACGCGGGCCGCTGGCAGGCTGCAGGGGTCGACCTGCGGCCTGCATTTAGTGTAAAAACTCAAACGCAGTTTCGGATAAGTTGGGGAAACGCGCGAACCAAACGGTACGGTGGCGTTTTTAAAATGACGACTGCACTTATAAGCTGCCCTAAACGGATTCCAAATCTATTGTCAGACAATCATTTTGGACAAAATAAAGTTGCAGGTTTGATAAATCCGGATTTCATGGCTTTCAGCCTTAAATCTTTGGATTTTCTAAATCTCATGAATCGGTAGATTTTCAGGATTTGGAGGAAGTGATATTCGATTTGTTTTACTTTTTGCCGAAGATTTATGCATGGTTTTCTGGACTTAATAAATCTGTTACGAAACGGTTTTTCATATTTAAACCATTCAGGACGTAATAAATCTGGGATTTACTAAATCCTAATAACTTATGGGGCTTTTTTGGCTGCAAGTGGGATTTAGTAAATCATGCAAATCTGGATTTATGAAATTCTGAAAGGGTTAAATCCTGAAAATTATTTGGTGTGTTGGTAAATCGAGTATATCCTGGGAAATTGTTCAGTAGCCTTTTGCAGGATTTATTAAAAGGAAGAGATTTTTATGCATAAGAAAAATAAATTATATCACCTTAGGGGCTGAAGCTTAACATAGTTTTTTATCATCTTTAAACAAGTGTGCCAAAAATAAGAATACAACAGAATCATATTACAATTTATGACTACAGCAACCAAATGAAATAAAATTTTACATTGCATAGCTTAAGAAAATGTGAATAATTTGCAACAATAGAGATAGTCATGTTGCCAAAGATGGAGGAAACACAACAGAAGATCACTGCATCATCTCCATATACTAAGCCTTATGAAACGGATCGACATCTACGGGTCATATTAAAATATAAATCATACCCATGGTGATGGTCAATGAAATTATGTAATATTGTGCCAGCAATGACAATATATATCTGAATCGATATCAGAAATTGACGAATATGTGTTAGCACTTGAAACATTGCTTTCCAAATGTCAAATGTCCTCTCAACAACATTTCGTAACCGAGCATGTCGATGATTATACAATTCTGTTCTACGGAATTTTTTCTGGAGGCACTGTCACGATATTCACTCAAATGATAGCAATAATCTCTAAACGGTGCCAAAATTCTATCTGTATTTGCATATCTGGAATCTACCAAGTAAAATTTGTTATCGGGTATTCTAAAGTCTCCCTCTTCCACTGCCCAACGCAAAACCCTCATATTTGCTACAAAACCTACATATAAAAATTGTCGATCAAAAGAGACTGATGTGAAATTTCTATTGTAGTATTTGTTATGCGAAGCTCTGCTCACAATTGTTGGGAGTTGTATATCATCTATTGACCTATGATTTTTTTACAAAATGGATAAAATTGTTGGTTATTGCGTATGAAAGGATGACATTCCGTCTCTTTTTTTTACAATCGATGGGGATCAAAAAATAAATATTAGCCCGTCATTTTTGTGTGACATACCTTGAGCGTCGATTATGTATCGGTTAGGGATCAGTAAAAATGTCCATCAACTAGTCTTCGGTTTTGCCTACGAATAAGTTTAAAACCGTCGCATAGCCGACGGAAGGTCATTAGAAACCTGTAGCATAAGGAAAAATAAATAAATTCTTTCTTTCGTATTTACATTACCACATCTACTATCACAACATTTAATATACAATTTCAATCATTTAACAAAATAATATAGCTATCAAACCGTAATTTATCCAGTCAAATAATAAAATAAATAAAATGTATTTACTCTAAATTATGTTCATCACTGTTCACATAAAAAGTATATGTCCAAATTTACATAACATAAGAAAAAAAGAGAAAAGCCCCTCATAATCAGCCTCCTCATCAACGTCGTGCTCATTGTCCTCCGCAACTTCCTCCTCCTCCAATACTGTTGTTGTCTTGTCGTGCTCCCTCATCCTTTGTTGGAAGGCATCCAACTCAACCTTCAACTTGGGCTCTATGTTGGCCTCCAGCTCTGACCTCATCTTAGAGAAGCGGGCCTCCATCTCGGTAGAGAATGCCGCAACACATATGGAGATCTCCTCATCCTGTGTCGTAGAGGTAGAATCTGAAGATACCCTGGTGAAGGGGCGAGCATCATAGACAAACCCCTACAATCCGTACCCATAAACTCGACACCTTCTTCCTCTCTCCAACAGCCTCCCTCCAAAGGTTGTACTCAAAAGGATAATGCTCGTGGATCTTAATATCTCGCCATACCTGAGATCGACTCTCCTTCAAGTGCTGGAATATCTTCAACAAACAGAAGTAGTTACATTCAGTTGAGCTAGCATGTATTAACTTCAAACTACTTTAACTCATCAATTAGTTGGGTGGCATGGGATCTGTCTTCGATTTAGGAATGGTCTGACTGCCTCTTATGGGTGCGCTCATGTACATCGGCGATGGATAGCTCTCGTTTAATCTCCACAGTCTGTCCATAAAATGAAATCGTTAGAATACGTCTTTGAACTATAAAAAATCATATAGAACAAATGAAATTTCAATAGCCTCCTCTTGTATCCCGTATGTTGGAGCGGCCTACCAGTATGCTTTAAGGGCCCCATGCCTCCACAGTCCGACCACCTATTCTATTTTGTCTACTCCCTCTTCTTCTGGCAGTCTGGTGAATCCAAGGCCCTAAGAAGCATGGAAAAAACATTCTCTCCGAGCCATAGAGGACTCTGTTTCGATTTCCAAATATCGCCAAATATGTCTCAGAGGCCATGACTGCCTTTACGCTCGAAGTTGTGCCAAATGTGTGCCTCATGCTCAGGGCACCAAGAGAATTATTTCTGCAAATATTACAGAGATTATGTTCGATTGATAACAAAAAAAATAAAACATTATTTGTAAACGATACTTACCGCAAACTTCTGAAACAAAAGACCTCGAAAGACCATCAGGATCTCCTTCCACAACAAGTATGTTGATTCATACTTGCTCTGAATGGTATCTTGAATGATATGAATAGTTTGGGTCGTGGAATAGAACCTTAAAACAACAAATTGCTAGTTTTATATGCAAAGATTACTAACAATATCTTTAAAAAAATTTTTGTGTTGTCGACATACTTGATGCGGTACATGCTACCTGTCGGATCCTGCCCAGTAGAGGCAGCATGAGTCTCTGATGCACTCAACTCTGCTGCAATCAGGGTGGAGTTAAGGGTGGCGGTGGTGGCAGAGGCGGGGGAGGGGTGAGTGTGAGGGCGAGAGTGGTGGCGGTGGGTGGTTACATAGGTGGGAGGTGGAAGTTGGGGCGGTGGCGGAGGTGAGTGTGTGGGCAAGGGTAATGGCGGGTGCAGGGTTGGGTGCATAGGCGGGGGCTGATGTGGGTTTC
>NW_018164578.1:249422-273630 GCF_001263595.1 Phalaenopsis equestris
ACTGAGGAGGGAGACCATCCCTGCCTCCAGTCAACATCTTCAACAAAGAGAATAAATTTTATTAATTAGTGCACATAACACATACTAAGTAATAAAATAAAAAACAAAATAGTATGTAATAAACATAAAACACATAAGTATGCAATAGGCAGATAGACAAAATTATAAAGTGCAAGGTACAACTACTAAAACCGAAAACACATAACTCGCAATACATTGAAATACAAAATTCAACAAAATGTACAATAAACTTACTATCTTACTCATCATTGTCTGAAGAGTGATTGGAGGATGTAGTCATGGTCTCTTCTTTAAACGCATCGTCGGAGTCTTACTAATCAATGAGATCAATTTCTTCATATTTGCCACTAGTAACCTTTAGATTGAGCTCTTCACCAGTTGCATCAAGTGGAAAATAGAAACCTGTCATTTCAGTTTCTTGATAGGCGGGTTCAATATTATTCTGAATATTAATAGTGGCGTTTGGTTCACTCGAAATGACAACCGCCCAATCAACATTATCTCTTACTGGATGTGGATATCGAAGATAGTAAAACTTGACTAACCTATCGAGCTAGAATGAAATGATCGAACCAAGCACATTTGTATAGGAATACACTTCCTCCAATAGAGCCTGGATAAGACAACTCAACAGCTTCTTCTACAATCCCATAATAGTTTATCACGTCACCCATCTTATCATTTGCTTTTACACAAATGTCAAAATTAAAAGACTTTTTTTTTCTTTAAACCAAAATATCGTATGAAACCTGTACCCATTTATTTCATAAATTTACCAAATTTTCACAATGCATATAGGTCCCCAAGTAAGATATATAAACCCTGATTTGTCACTCCATTTCTCCAATGATGAATCTATTAATATTTACATAAGAAATCTTGTGTTAAGAAAAATCCTCGTGTCACATGAGGATTTAATATGTCAATTTTAACTCACATGCGTTGTAAACCACTAGGGAAGTTATTTTTGATCTCCCTACTCATGACATTGTCTTAAATTAAATTTAACGCATCAACGAATAAACTGTTCACAAATTAAAATATCATTGAAATAGTTAATCGTGATACTTTTCAGATAAATGAGCTAAAAATTATAATGAAAAATGTCTTACTCAATAAAGGATTATATTTTATCACAATTAAAAAGAACATAAAGTATTGCTGCTCTAAGTTCCTGATCATTAAGGTAATGTGATGTGCACCTTCTCGATGCTTCACCTAACAGCTGGAAAACATAAAGGGTTGATGGTGGCACCAAATCCAATGATTTTTTCGTGGACTTTTTTCCGTGAAATAGTAAGAGCAAGAAGTCATTGTCTCTTACAGTAAATATGTTTCACATATTGATCCTTCTAGTAGGGGCAAATTCGTCACAGTTCTTTTCAATTTATTCAAAAATATAGAAAATAAATGTTGCTCAATATAAATTACAATATTCTTTATAAATGTGTTACTGTTGTTTAGTCCCGATGTAATTACCTCTTAAATAGATACATCCAGTGGTACTGTACTGAACCTCCAATTAATAGCTCATAGGGTAAATGAAAGGGAAATGCTTCATCGAGTCAATAAAATTAGGCAGAAATATTCTCTCAACTTGTAAAATGTTACAGGAATATTTGCTTCTAGCTGGAATATGTCGTCAAGCTTCAAACGAGTTGCACTTAGTTCCCTAAAGAATACACTGATTTCAATCAATGAATTAAGGACTTCATTAACAAACAATCAACTGCGGTTGGCATCAAATTTTGTAAAATAATATGACAGTCATGACTTTCATTCCAAAAATTTGCCTAGCACCCATATCAACACAAAGGCTCAAATTTTAAGTATACTCGCTCGAGAATTTTAATGAATGGTGCTAATCACAAATTGTTCTTCGCTGGGATAAAGTGAGCGAATATTTTGCTTTGGGCTTAATAAACTTGCCGACAGCAGTTTCTTTGATCTCCAACTCCTGCTTTTTACATATCTCCTTCAAATCAAGCCTAATATTCCTGTTATCATTCATTTTTTTCATTAACATATATCATAGTGTTGAAGATATTATCAAAGAATTTTTTTTTATGTGCATGAAATCCAAATTATGTTTAATCATGTTATCCTTCCAATAAGGTAGATCCCAAAAAATAGATTTTTTTTTAATTATGTGTGACATTAAATCGGGGTGGATGATGCGAAGAAAGGTCAAGACATACAATAATCTTTGGAATATTACTAACAATCTGCATTATATCTTCCCCAAATATTAGTGGAGGTGATGATGATTTCTTAATTTTATTTATTCTTGATGCATTTATGTTTCTTCTGAAGGGATGTTCATCATCAAGAAACATATGGTAACAGTCAAATTATGATTTCTTTCTGTCATACTGAAGCGTAAAGACCTTAAATGAATTCATGTCATATGAGCAAGCTAACTTTCCTGCAGTGCTCCACCCAGATTTTTTTTCTATATGCAGGAAAATCACTTATTGTCCACATTAATGTTGTTTGTAACAGAAAATTGTGTTTTCTGGAGTATGATACCTATTTCCCAAAGAATTTGCAGCTCATCCATCAACAGCTGCAAATATATATCAATCCTCCCATTAGGGCTACTAGGATCAGGTATAGTTAATGTCAGGAAGAAGAAATGGGTTTGTTAAGCACATCTCAGGTGGCAGATTGCATGGCGTAATAATCACCGACTAACAAGAGTAGAGTGATGCAGTCTAACCATACAGTGTGAAATTATCAGAGCATGAATTTAGTCGGACGTTACATCCCTCCACAGTAAACTCAGGATATGAGCAATCAAAAGATTTCCACATCTCCCCATCTGCTGGATGACTCATTGAGTTATTTTCTCCTGATCCACTCTCATGTCACGTCATATGTGGCAGAGCGTGCATTTAATTGTAAAACAATAGTAATGATAATAATAATAATTAAAAATAAAATATGCATATGCATACCCTCTCTCTCTCTCTCTCTCTCTCTCTCTCTCTGGGTAATCTGCCCAAATTCTTTTCTCTCTCTCTTTATCTCTCTTCTGACGCCACTCCCCCTCACAGCCATGTCACCTCCCGGCAGCCTCCCCTGTCCCTCTCCTTCTCCTATAAAAGCATCCCAACTCCACTCCCCAAGCACACCTCACCTCACGACAATCCCCTTCCTCCCCTCCCTTCTTCTTCTTCTCCGGCAAACTCCCTCCGTCGAGCTTCCTCCGGTGAGCTCCTCCCTCGGTCGACGCTTCGGCGAGTTATACCTCCTCCCCTTTCTCTTCTACTTTGCTGCGTACACGACATAACAGAAAAAAAAAAAAAAAATTGGAAAATTTACATGCATGCCTATCAAATTCTTTTTACTTAAAGTAAAAATAAAAAAAATGGATTTTACATACATACCACCCAATTGGTATTTATTTGCACAAAAATTTTTACATGTTTACCACCCAATTCCTATGTATTTGCATACGAAAAAATTTTACGCACATTGTTTTACATACATGCTACTCAATTTCTATGTATTTACATGCAAGAGAGAGAGAGAAAAGGAAAGTTTACATGTATACCACCTAAATCTTAAGAATATTAAAAAAAGAAAACAAACAAAAAATATATAAATAAAAACATATCACAAAGAAATAATTGGACATAAACGACACATAATATACATACATACATATATACATACATACATACATATATATATACATACCTACATATAGATATATATATGTATATAATGATAATAATAGTCATAATAATAATAATAATAATAATAATAATAATTAATAATAATAATAACAATAATCAAAATAATACACACACACATAGGTTTACAATAAAATAATAAAAAAATAATAAATTTATATATATCTACAAGTATACATGCTAATAACATATAAATAATATATATAGTTTAGGTGTTATATATGTAAATTATAAATATTGAGTGGTATGCTTGTAAATCTTCCTAAAGAATTTCAGAAAGATCCATTAGGCGCAAAAAAAATAGCAAAAATCTCTTTGGTTACCCACGGAGCTAATTCCTTCTAACTTTTGGTGGTCTCGTTTGCATTCGTTGTTCTTTTCTTAATTAATTTTTAATTTTTTTTTATTATATATGTATATATGTTATTAAAATTAATAATAATAATATTATTATTATTATTATTATTATTATTATTATTATTATTATTACATGTTATTATTATCATTATTATATATATATATATATATATAATATCATATCATATAAATAACAATAAATTAAGAATAGCATATAAGTGGTAATAATAATGATATATAATATAATAATAACATTTAAGTAATAACACATACATGAAAAAAATAATAATATCATCAATAGTAGATAATAATAATATATAGATAATAATAGATTAGTAACAATAATATAAGTGATAATAATATTAATAATAAATTATATAGTAACAATAACGATAATAAATAACAACAATAATTTATATCATTAATAACAATAAATTAACAATAACATACATACATGAAGAGTAAATAAAATATAATAACACAATAATAATAAATAATAAATATAAATATAAACATAAATAGCAGTAATAAACCAATGATGATAAACTGGCAGCATTGTAAAGCAGGCTTGTAAGTTGGAAGTGTTAGTAATATGGGCGATGATGCAAAAGACATCTAGTGCTGAAAATTGGGATGTAGAATAGTACTATATCTCTTAACTCAATGACTTCATGAGGGTTCAGGCTTGGCGATACTATTCACCAATATTGGGTAAGAGGTTGCCCTTACTTTCTTATATTGTTGGTGGCTCTATCCCTACATTGAGGCTGGCTTGTGAACCGTCTAATTTACAAAATATACAATAATATAATAAAATCTTTTCTCGTGGAATAAATATTTTGGCTGCTACGTGAAAGCCAAATCTACCTTTATGCATGACAATCTGAGAATTTTGGGTATTATCTTTTATTTGTCCATTTGTTAATCACCTTGATTCGGCTAAGGGTTGCCCTCCTTTGATTATCTCGTTGGTAGTTTCTTCCCAGGGTTGGACTTTATAAGCATAGATGTTGATGATTGCCTATGAAAGTCTCTTGAGAATTATCAGGGCCATAGGTCATGAGTCTGAGCTCACCCTTAACTTAAATTCTTATACTCAGCTCTGGTCTTTTATATATAATTGCATTATTTTTTGAAACAACATCAGAGGTGGCATGTACGTGCTAGCACTTTCTCTTTTTACTGTAATTGGCTACATAGGTCTGCTTTATATGTTATACCTTTTGCTATTTACTGCACTTCTGACATGTGGAAAAGACCCCTAGGTTAGTGGATGTCAGACACATGCTTAGAATGGAAAACTGTAAAAATATGATCATTTTCTTATGAAAGCCTTAAGATAGATGACGTAGTACATATGTTTAGACGAGAACCCTGTAACATACGACATACAAAATAATTTGATGAAATGTTAAACAATTCTTAAGACCCTACAACAAAACATATTGACTCAACAATAGTAACAACAACAACAAACATCAACTCAAGTGTACCTACTAAAGTCAAAACAATAAAAACAAAGAACTGCTCAAGGTATGGTTTCTCTTTCCCCTCCTCCTTTCACAAAATGAGGCGACCACACAATCGAGCAGTGGACAACCTTCAAAGTGATCAAGAGAAGACAAAACATGAGGCGAAGCATGAACCTTAACTAAACTTTTGGTAGCCTTAAATAACATAAACTCTTAGGCCTTCGAGGTTGTTCGTCTAGTACACATAACTCCTCAAGCTATCTTTTAGGCGTTTGTGCGATTGCTCGTCTTGTGATATAAGCCCTAACTCTTTTTAGTACTCTGATGTTGTTCGTTCAGTTAAACATAAATCCTCCTATCTTCATAGGCTATTTGCATGATTGTATATTGTGCAACTATAAGGCCTAAATCTTAAATAAATGATAGGAGTAAACATAAAATAACATTACTTCCAAAATGTAAAGCCAACAATAGGATAGAAGTCATTGAGGCCCTCCTTAGTGTTCGTGATATCCCCCATCTTTTGCTCATTTGGCCTTCAAAATAACTGTTCTACATTGAGTCGTTCCCACTTGAATTTCTTTTGAGCAATTGTGAAAACTAAACTTTGAATTCTTGAAGACGAAACCCCAATCATATTTAAGAGTTTTCTGTAGTGATTTTAGTCGCTTGAGATATAATTAATTATAGGGGCTTGCACCTATATATGAATTAATAATCTATATAATCTAAACTCTATCTAATCTTTATATTAGGTAGGAGAATAATTATTCATAAAATTTACAGTCCAAATAAATATCACAAATTTCTTAGTTTAAATAGTTGAGTCTATTATCATGTGATACGCGCATCTTTCTATGTAATGTATTATTTATAGTATTGTGTTCAACTAATTAAACTATTAAATAAATGAGATCTATTTGGTCTCATTTTTTAAAATTAAAATTACATACATATTAAACAAATTATTTTTAAACCATTAGATCAATTTTGAAAAGTTGATCGATCACTCCATCGTGTTTTTCTTATGATATATCATACATTTGTTTACACAATAATCAATCTTCTCAGCTTTAAGCAATAACCTTGACACCAAATTTTTTTTCCTGTATAGATCTTCAAGGACTAAATTTTTAGGTGGATTAGTCTCTTTCAGCAGACTTGCAAACTAATTGAAGCACACTCGAGGTATGTTGTACTCTCTTTGATTTTCAACATTTTAAGAGCTACAGATAACTCAGAATGAGGCATGCAACCATCTCATAGTGGTCTTTGAAAAACATTCAATAAATCATAAAACATCTAAGCCTCGAAATTTGGTGTCTCTTCATGCTGCACTTAGCTCACATAATGATGTCTTGTTCCACCAAAGATCTTTTCTTCAAATATGCTTGAGTCAAATCCAGGATTATAACTCATCGAAGGAGCGAAGTTGAATTTTGTAGGATCAATCTCCTCGTGTGAAGTTCAAATCCAGTAATCAGGCTGAAATCCCCGATCGTATAGATCATATTTCACTTCGTCAAGTGTTAGGTGTTCTTGATTTTTGTATTTCAAACATGGACATCAAAACCTACCCTTAGATAATTAAATAGGTAGTTGAGAAGCATTTGTCACAATTTCATCGACAATGTTCAAAAACTCCTAGGTGATCCCTTTTCTTTTCGGATAAAGTTTGTTGTACATCCACGATCGCGAAGTATGAATATCCATGTGTACCTTCAAATATGAGAAAAATAAACACATTATAAAATGCATTCAGCTGAATTCATTGTATTTAATTCTTTTAGTAGATCTACTAGACGATTGGTAATAAAAGGTGATGAAATCTCACAATAATTAATGCATTTAAAAGGAGGGACCATTTTAGATAACTTTCAAGTATGAACATTAACAACAGACTTAGTGGCATACAAGTTTAGAGAGAACGTCATAGTGGATTGAGAATCAACGTTTGACCAATAATGATTCGACGGAAGTAACATTACTAAAATGTCAAATGCTCTGACTTGTAGTAGATTTAATTTTTAGATCTAATATTGTTTGTCATCATAGCTACACCAAACCTTGCACTAGGTTATTTCTTTCGCATTTTATTTTCCTCATGGAAAGCCAATCATAGCAATAAACATACTCGTCACTGTAAACCACATACTCGATTGATTGTACACCTTGAAATATATTCTTAGAAAGAGTTATTTCGTATGATGTAAGAGTTTTCATTACATACTCTAACGCGAAGTCTAATTTCCACTTTTAAAATAGAAAATCACTTTGAAACCTAAGTTGTCAGTTCTAAAATGAAGATTTACTTCGAAATCTCACCTGCATTGCCAAAATAAGAATTGTGGCAATGAAAAGTAGATATCAAAGTGAATTTTCATTTTGAAACTATCAAATTAGCTTTAAAAGTGAAATTTCATTTTTGAAGTGGAAATTAGACTTCTCAAAGGAGGAAATAGTGAATACTCTTTACATCATATGAAATATCTTTTTTTAAGAAAAATATTTCAAAGTGTGCAATCAATCGCATAAGGGGCTACGACAACGAGTATGATTAGTTCTATGATTGGCTTTACACTTGGAAACAAAATACAAAATAAATATGCTCGTGATAGAGTTTGAGTAGATGCATCTATATACAATATTAGGAGGAGATATCTTGAAGTCTAAATAAATTGACAGAATAACTTTTTCTTAATACGAAAAAACAATTATTGCTCGAAAATTCACTAATTTAAATTTGACTCGGATTTCTTAGAGCTGACAACAAAGCTTGAAATAAGAACTTTATCAGCCTATTGTGCCTGGTAGGGCTGTCGAAGATCGATAATTAACAAAAATTTATCAATATTTTATCTCTAATCTTGTTTGACACCATAACTATACCAACTCATTTATAAGTATATTTTTTTAACATTTTATCTACAAGTGCAAAGCCAGTGATCCGTATGGGGTTTGTGATTGGCTTTTCACTTGGAGACAAAATATGAACAAATATATCTATAAGCAGGTTGGTGTAGCTACAATAACATACACTAAAAGAGGGAGGCGCTTGAATCAATTACAAGTCCATGTTGGATCATTTAATGATCTTCGACAAAACTGACATGCTATGATTTTAAACAATCCAACTTCGAGCTGAGATGATGTGGGTTCTAACCAAACAACTCAAAATTTACTAATTAATCACATCCCCATTTATAGTATCATCACTTTAAAGTAGAGACACAAGATATCTAAAACCTTTACACCTTTAAAATAATTTGATCACCTGTAATTACAACTCTGTCACTAGAGCTACTACTACTAAAATTACATTTCAAGTATTCAGTTCTAGATCTACTCAAATGAAGGACTTTAGACTCTAATATCGGCCTTCATAATTTAAGTTTTTCCTAAACTCTTTCTCTAGTCATATCCACAAAAAAGATATCACCGGCAAAAAGCATACACGAAGGCGCATCCTCCTGTAAATTTCTAGTAAGAGCATCCATAAATAAAACAAAAACATATGTGTTGAAAGCTGATCCCAGATGTAATTAGGGATATATGTGTTGAAAGCTGATCCCAGATGTAATTAGGGTTGTTAACGATCCGATTTCGAGTCAATTAGGGGTTGCTCAAAATCAGCTAAAAAAATTTGATCCAAAATTTTGACTTATAGCTCGGAGTCAATTAGGGGTTGCTCAAAATCAGCTAAAAAATTTTGATCCAAAATTTTGACTTATAGCTCAGCTCATTTATTTCGATCCAATCTCGATCTGATCCAAGATTTGAATCAAATTTTTGAGTGATTAACAATCTTTGAGCTAAAACTACTAAATTTATAGTCATATGTTATCAACAATCTGATTTCAAGTCGAACTGGGGTCGGCTAAAAAAAAATTCGATCCAAAATTTTAGCACGCAGCTCAGCTCATTTCTTTTGATTCGAGCCAAAATTCGAATCAATTTTTGAGTGACCCTAGATGTAATCCAACTAAAATAGGAAGTTATTTGGCAAACCTCCTAGTTGATAAACCCTAAACCCTAAACTTTTTCTTCAAAGAAAATAAAAATAAAAATAAAAATGAAGATAACAAGTTACCTTCCTCAGTTGTTTCGGGAGTAGAAGAGTGGAAGGAGGAGAAAAATGGGAGTTTCCTGTCACTGTAAGTTGTGCTCCCGCTATAGCGTTCCCAACTAGCTCAAGGAGAGGTGAGGATATCGGGTGGAGAAGACGAGGGTTGTGAGAGAAATTAGGGCAAGACAGACAGGGAGGTGATATCGAATAGGATATAAGATTAGTTTTGATGGCCTATCAAATGCTTTAGTAGTGTCATTTGTTAAAATTATTACCGACAACCATTTCTAGTTCTTAATAATAAAATGCGTCAATTAAAACTCTGCTACATGGCGGGTTCAAAGATAACCAACACACTATAGCCATCAGATAATATTTGCTTATAATCGACAGGTTATTCCATCGGTTATGGTTAAAAAATGTCGGAAAACAAAATATTATTGATAAGCAAAGGTTTATGTTGTAGTTATGTCTTCGCAAATAATTAAGATCAAAATCCATTGTCAACCCACCGACAATTAGAACAATCTTTCCGAAGTGCAAAAAATCGTCAGTTTTTATGTTGGTTTTATCAATTTTTCTTGTAGTGGATGAGATTCTCTCCCTTCCCCCTAGCCCTCCCTTTATCCCACACACACAATCTCTCTCTCTCTCTCTCTCTCTCTCTCTCTCTCTCTCTCTCTCTCTCTCTCTCTCTCTCTCTCTCTCTCTCTCTCTCTCTCTCTCTCTCTCTCTCTCTCTCTCTCTCTCAAGGTTTTAGCGATTTAATGAGATTTTAAATCTAAAGTAGTAGTGACATGCTGATTGGTTATTCTTTTGAATTGAGAATAGATGAGAAAAAAATATGAACCGGTTCTTCAGTTTACAGTTGAACTATCGGTTAAACCGGTTTGAGTAGTTCTCATTCATAAACAGTTTCTTATGTGGTTCAGACTAGATTGGTTTCCGATTCACCATCAAATTGGCCGAAATGGTTGGTCTGGTTTGGTTTTCTAAACCTTGATAATTAAATAAAAATTAAACACACAAAAAATCTTGATTACAGGGCAGTGATATAAAAAAAATTAAGCATTTACCGACGTTGACTACGTCAAGGTAGAATGACATGCGATCCTAGGGTGTATCAATCTGACACCATTCTTGTTTGGTCATGGAGGCCATGATTAACTCCATGATTTTCAATATTTTTTCTCTATATTCTTGATATGTTGAGTGTCAATGAGCAAACAAAAATTACGAAAATATGAAGAGAAGAGTAAATAAAGAAGACACTCCTATTGATGATTCTTGAATTGACATTTATATTGTTGTGTAACCATAATATATAACCTCAGTTAGTTGTTGTATGATTTCAACACATCAATGTGAATCTCTTAGAAGATTAAAAGAGGGTGATTGTTCAAGAAATTAAGTAGGAGAAAAAATTGGAATAAGTCTTGATTATCCCTCATCGAGTAAGTTTTATATTATTATTATTTATAGTCTACATGAATGTTGTTACTAGTATCAAAATATTGGTGTATAGTACTTTCAGAGTGCACTAAAGAATGAATTTGTAACGTCTCTATACTAAAACCATTAATGGCAAGCATCATTGTATTAACATCTCTATTATTGTCACCATAAAATGGTTGTATGTAATAGGTTTTTCAGTCAATCAATTATCCCTTGCTATAATTAAATAAAAAAATATGTATGAAAACTTTCATAATATTATATACTTATTTATTTATTTTTTCTATAAGTACCATGTGATAGTAAGTTGTTGGAAGTTGTAACCCAACCTTAAGTAAATATAATAAGACCCAGGACTTGTATCAATCTAAGAAACGAGCTATTACACGACAATTATTATTTAGCATGACTATGGGATATATAACACAATCTAATCTCTGATTTTATATCCCTACTCTAAAATGATGGTGGTAAAGTCAATAAATGCCTGCCTTACCTTTATCGTCCACATGCTTGAAGTTTGGATCCATTGGCTCTGTGTCAATTTGTGGATATCCTCCAAATTTTATTTTAACACAATTTAGAATGTGCCACTCTACACGTTTCTAAGATACTGGTGGCTCTTATGCTCTCAAAACTCTAAAACACAAGATGCACACTAGTGCTTGAAGAAGAAATAGATCCTTCGAGTAAGGGGTCCAAATCAATAAAAGTAGAAATTTAGGAAAAAAAAATAAATGGGGTAAATATTTAAATACTTAATAATTGAATGTATTTATTTTACCTTACTATCTCTAAAAACCATCCAATTCATTATAATGAAATTTTAAACTATTTATCGGTACTCATCTCATTCTATGCTCATTCCACCTACATGTACTTTGAATTTTTTAAAAAATAAATAATAGTAAAATAAAGCTTCCATCTGATGAGATAATTATACCTAAACCTGAGTGTTTTATGTGATGTATCATTTAGTTAAGGCGCATGCAAGGTCAAACAACCAACAAATAGCCACTCCCAAGCTCAAACCTATAAGAGATGCAAACAACCAGCCATATTTCTTATAGTAGGTTATAATCTTTTTAGTTCTTTATATTGATGCAGCAGTACTATAGTTCCTAATAAGTATATAGAAAATATTTCTAGATTATCTAATAATCGTAGTTATGTAGATGTATTTTTGAGCCAGATGTATTCAACCTTAAAAGACAACAAATCATAAAAAGAATAAATGCACAGACAAATTGATGTAGCTCTAACTCTATGAGATTCATATAGGAATCCCTATAAAATATCCATCACAACCAACATCGTGGAACACAAGAATGTGCAAGTCCTTGTCCCATGGAAATCAACATTTGATATTAGAATTAGTAGGGTCATGACATAAAATTTAAAGAAATGGATGTGATTCAAGCAACTCATCATAATAATCAAGTCATGTTGGTCATCTTAAGCCATGTTCAACAATATTATGCTTAACTAGAGCATAATTATCTACTTCCACTCTTAAAATAATCTTGTAAAGTTATTTTCATTCTCTAATTTATTGGTGAAAAGTGTTCGTATTTGGTGATCATCGCTCTACTAAAGCAATTAACAAGTTATAGTCCACATGAATAAATCTTAGGTATTAGAAATTTATGATGCCTATAATTTGGAGTGCCTTAATAAATCATAGACACTCAATTGGCCAATGTTTGACCATTAGAAGGTAACTAGTAGCTTCCAATATTGTTCACAATTTAAGAAATTAATTTCACAAGTAAAAATATATTTAATTTGATAGGAATGATTAAAAAACATGATCATATATGGATGTGCAAACACTATGTGCACCAAACAAATGAGAAATGCTTATGTTGAATTTTTCCAATTAGATGATTTGATGTACTTCTTTCATTGGAAGTATCTTATTGTGACTCCCTTCTATTGACATTAGAGCTATCTTGAAAATGGAATGAAAAATAAAATTATAGAACATAATAGGAAGGTATTGTGTTGAGAGGTATTTATAGCCAGACTAATATTGAAGTGGTGGGTCAACCTAACAATTATTTTGGAGAGGAATTCAATGATCATTACTATAATTAATTATTATAGTTAATTAAAGATAATACATAATTAATTAGATATAATATGCTAATAATTACAATTATATTTAAACTTCACCCACATGTAAAATAAATATAGATAACCATCAACATATCACTTGTCATAATGTTTCACAACACCCATTAGTGGCTGAAGTAGCGGGCTGACCTAATAATTATTCTAGAGAGGAATCCAATGTTCATTAACATGAAAACTCATAACTAATTAAATATAATACATAAATAATTAGATATACCCTAGCATTATCTAATAATAATTTTAATTAAATTTAACTTCACCCATCACTTGCAACATACATGAGGCCCAATTAATGCACCACTCATCATGGTATTTCATATCACCCACCAATGACAGAAGTAGTGGGACAACCTAATAATTATTTTGGAAAGAAATCCAATAGTCTTTGCTACCAAGAATCATAATTAATTAAATCTAATACATGATAAATTAACATTATCTACTAATAATTACAATTAAATTTGAACTTCACCCATCACATGCAACAGACATGGGGCCCCACCAACGTACGAATGAATCAATACACATTGGAAAGAATTTTATGCTTATGAAGTACTTTTATATAAGGTTTTATGCATGACATGTGATAGATTTACATTTTTTAACTTTCAGTTCATGGTTTGCTAGTAGTAATACTTTTGAAGAGCAAGTGAGATGGGGAAGAAGGCTAATTTGTATTGTAATATTGTGGTGAGCTAAGGGCTACGGAAAATTTTATGTCTGCTATCATTATATGACCAGAACATGGTTTGCTAGTAGTAATACTTTTGAAGAGTAAGTGAGATGGGGAAGAAGGCTAATCTGTATTGTAATATTTTGGTGAGCTAAGGGCTACCGAAAATTTTATGTCTGCTATCATTATATGACCAGAATACTACAAGAATATCATCATAATATAACAAGAATGCAATCATAATATTACAAGAATACTACCATAATATCACCAGAATATTCTCAAAATATCATCATAATACCAGAAAAATATCACCAAAATATCATTATAATATCACTAGAATACCACAAGAATATCACACGAATACCAACAAAATATCATCATAATACCACCAAAATGCAATCAGAATATCACAAGAATACTACCAGAATACCACGGGGTGATCCTCAGGTCGGGTCAACGGGGCGATCCTCAGGTCGGATCAAGTGAAAAAAATGACTTTTTTTTTTTCATATTTTGTTTAATTCACAAAAACTCAATCCAATCACTTCACAAATAACACTATATTATTGAAGTCCGCTGGTACGTACTAATGATCCAATCTTGAAGCAGCCTTCAACCGTTCAGTAAATTCTCAACTGTGTGTGGATAAGGCTGTATTTTTCTAAACAAAAATATATCATTATTTTATCAAAAAAAAAATTAAATCATTAATAAACAATTAACATAACTATATAAAATTTAAAAAAAAATCATAAAAAAATTCAAGCGAAGAAAAGTGCTTGTCCAACATTCATTGCAGGCTAACTATTCTTCGTTTTTAGAGCACAGAAAATTATGTACTTGATTTCTAATATACTGATCTTCATCCTTTAATTTTTCTATTATTGCTTCTAATTTTTAACCAGCTGCATAACAATTTGAGTAACATATTTAAATGAACCCTTGAATTATTTAAATTAACTAAAATGTTCAATTTAGTTCCTTGATTTTCAAATTAAATTCAAACTATTCTATTAACTCCTCAAATTTATTCCAAAATAATTCATTAGAGAGCCTATTATAGATCATATTAAGAAATTAAAGAACTAAATTTAACACGTCAAATAATTAGAATTAAAATAACTCCATATAAATAGTTCAGATATCATTTTTATTTTTATTTTTATCATTTTTCTAATTTTAAATTTCATCTATAAATAATACATTATATATATATATATATATATAAAATGTCGCATTCCTTGTCCAGTTGATAGGTAAGGTCACTGTGAGTCCTCTCTGGCAAGGGTTCAACCCTTACTGTGGTGCGTGGGGGGTTGAACTTTAGGCAGATGGCGCGGGCTCTAATCATGTGGCCGGATTGCGCATGGAAAATCGATATTTGACAGAATATCGATTTCCTTTAATATATATATATATAACTTTGAATATCTTTATAAATATCCCCACAAACAATAAAAAATATGCCTAGTTATTTATGTTCATGCTTAACTTCATAAATAAATAGAAAGAGTATCATCTCACAAATATCTTTATTACTAAGAACTTCAATTATTAAAAACCAAAAACAAAACTCTATCCCACTGAGTGGGGTCGGCTAAATGAATTCTTTTTCTCTCCACTGTGTCCTATTGAGAGTCAAATTTTCATTTAATTCTAATAAAATACTAAAATTCAAATTCGGGTTTTATTTGTCTTTCAAAAAATTAAGTGTGAAACTAAAAAAAAATTAATGTAAATGAAATTCAATTATAAGACGGATAATGGCATAAATCTATCAATATATTGGATATGAACATGATTTCAACATAAGTAACATTACATAAACTAGCCATGCCATAACAAATTAGCCTTCTAAATCTATATTTTTTTCCAGTAGTAAAACTGGCTGGAAAAGTAAAGTATTAGCAATGAAACCAAATTTGTGTATGTGAAATTATGATTAAGCCTAACAGGCACATTTACATAAAAATGAACAACCTATGACATTCAACAAAGAGTATCAAGTTAAGAACTAGACACAGCATTAAAAAGACAGCTTATACCATTCAAATCTTAGATGCTGCCATTGATTTTAGTTTGTAAATCATTTTACATCAAAAATTCATATAATCCAACTAACATAACACGAGGAAGAAGAGAACCTCCATCATATCAGTCAAACAAGAACAGTGTCCACCAAACAACTAAATTGTTCATCACACAAGAGCAGAGTTTGTATCATTCTTTCGAACAGAAAGCATGTTTTAGAAAGAAACATAATTACAAAGTGATGATTTTATTTTACTCATTTTTTGGGCAAAAATGAAATCAAGGCATTAGAGAAATGTTGAAGGATTTTATTGAGTATAAAATTCTTGTTGATTTCTACTTGCATCCAACCAAATGACTGAATCCAATAAAAACATCATTTTTCAAAAAATGTTTTGTAACTTAATGAGAGCTAATAGCTCATTTCACTGCTTGTATTTAAATATGTAAATAAAGTGATGATCGTATGTTTACACATTTCGAAAGCAAAAAAAGAAATCACCAATTTGAAGGGATTCACTCATGTTGAATGCAAAAAATGAAATAACCAATTTGAAGGGATTTTGAGGAGCTATATAATATTTAAAATCAGTGTCTGTCTCTAACAACAACAAATCAAATTATGAATATGAAAAATTTCATGTTCTCAAAAATAATATCAAGCAACTAAATGAGCCCTTAGAGCTGATGCTATTTACCACTTGCAGCGATTGCTCTTGCAAATCTGCAATTATACGTTTTGTAAACAGGGTTTGTTTGGGATCACTTTTATTTTCTGTTTTTATTTTTGCTTTTATTTTAAAAACATTTCAAAACACCAAAAAGTTGTTTCGAGTATTTTTAAAAACAACTAACCATGTTATAACATACCAAACATATTTCATTTCAAGTAAAAACATAAACAAAACAAAAAATAAGAAGTGATCCCAAACGGACCCTTAACCATTTTGCGGAGTTCACGAGTATGCTCATGTCTGCTAGCAGCAGAAGATGCCACATTTAAAGTTATATCTTATTAAGTTCTATAAGCTAAACCATTTTGAAGTTCCTGGGGTGTGTGCTGAATTTAAATGAAAGCAAAGACTTGTCCTTCAATTGCAGCTGAATTTTCATGATCTTCTTTGGTTGGAAGGGATTAGGGGATTATACGTGTTAGATCTCTAATTTGTGTCAGCCTAAAATATAGAAGTAATCCACAAAAGAAAAATGAGGAGTAGGTGGAGAAGACAGAAAGAATATGAGGGAGGATGAAGGATTTTTGTATGGTAATATTTCAGACAACTAGAAGACCATCCATGTCAATGCCATAGCTTTCTCATATCTTTTCCATTTGGATTATGTGCTATTAAATATTTGACTTATACGAAGGTAAATATGAAAGTTTATATGTGAGATATGTAGATACATAAGAATTGTGTGCTATGTATGCATATGCCCCAATTTACATAAGTAAAACACAATTCTTATGCATTTACAAATCTCACACCTAAACTACTAGATTTACATACATAGTATTTTGGTGCTTTAAACCTATGCATCAAATGAGTATTTGACTATAAAAAAATAGCAATAGTGCTATTTTTTTTATGTAAAATTAAAGAATTGAGTGCTATGTGTGTAAAAATGAAAGTTTAGATTTAAGATATTTACACATAAGGATTATGTGTTATGTACGTAAACACCCTTATTTTCATGCTTAGCAAGCAATTCTTATGAATTTACATATATAACACCAAAACTTCCAATTTGACATACATATCATTTTGGTTCTTTAAACCTATCCATATTTGATTTTAAAAAAGTGCTAATAGTGCTATTTTTGATGTGATAAAAAATTCAGTGCTATATGTGTAAATATGAAAGTTTAGGTGTGAGATATGTAAATGCATATAAATTGTTTGCTATGTATGAAATGCCCCAATTGACATATGTAGCGCACAACTTACATACATAGCACACAACTCTTATGTTTACATATTTCACACCTAAACTTCCATATTTACATGCATAGCATTTTGGTGCTTTAATCCTATGCATGAAGAGGTGTATTTGACATTAAAAAAAAGTGGAAATAATGCTATTTTTGTTATGATATTAAAGAATTGATTGTTATGTGTCTAAATGTAAAGGTTTAGGTGTTAGATAAGCAAATACATAAGAATTGTGTGCTATGTATGTAAATGCCCCTTGAATTAAAAACATATATAGATCATCCTAGAGAACTCCATGATTGGCCTCCCGATGAACTCCCCATCCCAACAAGTAGTTAAACAGGTCAAAACCATATAGAATTTATAGAAAATGAACCATGCAAGAACAAAAGATCTCCTTTTAATAATCAAAATAAAAATACAAACAATGCATACCCTATCAGTAGCCAAAAGCACTGTCCAGGCACATATCAAAACAAACATTTAATAGTTGATTGAAGCATTAACACAAATACCTCAGCTCCACTTTCGCATATTGCTCCATGGAAACTTGCTCGCCTCCTCCTTCCCCGCTTCACGTTCTCTACCTCTCCTCCTACCCCTCTGCCCTAAATCGCCGTCCTTCCTAGAAGCAGGATACCTCCTTCGGTCCGAAAGCTCCTTGCGCTCTCGCCGCTCAGGATCATCTAGCCAGTGAGATCTCCCTTCATTGCCCTTACTCTCCTCCACAACGGAAGACTTCCGTGACCTAGCCATGGAGACCTGAGCAATCCGATCACGTTCCTCTTTGATCCATGGTATAGGGAAGAGGTTTGGATTCAAGGAGAGCGGAGAGCGAAGGGTGACGTAGGCCTTCTTGTAATCGGGCTTAGCAGCGAGAAAAGGCCCGCGTTTTTTCTTCTTGCCTTCCATGTTGAGGGTGCGTACGTCTTCTATCTCGAAGCCATATAGGGATTCGAGAACGCGCCGGATCTCGATCTTCGTGGCTGAAGGTATCGTCTTCAGCGCAATCTCACGAATGGATTCGAAGGGTGGTGAGGGCATAAGAAGCTTGATCGGTAGGTTGGCGAAGTGAACTACGCGGCGGCCCAATCTGCTTCCCATCCTTCTCTGTTTCTCGATGGCTCAGAGCTCGTCTCACTGGTTTCTCTGCAATAGGGCAGCGCTTCCAGTGGCGATCTGCCGGCTTAGGGCTCTTGTTTGGGAAAACCCCAATAATAAAAAAAAAGGACTTTTACTTAACTGACCCTTAAAACTTTTCATATTACAACAACCATTTTCCGTTGTCCCCTTGCCAGTTCTGCGTCTCCCACCCCGTCCGACGCCATTAACATCTTCTCACCATTAAGAGGGGATGAAGTACAGAGAAAGATCAATTTTTTTTTCTTCAAAGATATGCTGAAATGATAAATATCCCATATTTTTAGTCTGCCTCAAGAAAACAGGCCCTCTGCCGAACCTTTTGAAACTTCTTTTTTTATAACTCTTCCTGAAATATTGAACCAGGAGCTCTTCCTGAAATATTGAACTCGATGACGGAGAAGGAATGACGCATGTCCGTTTCGATGGGATGGACTTATAACAACTGGAATTCGGAGGAATTCTTATTGCGGCTGCAGAGAAGATGGATCTCTTTCCCCTTCATTTCAATGACTTCGATTCTCATGTAGTAGGCGTTAATTTTGGCTTGAGATGATGCTTCTTTGTACTGTAATTTTGTACAGCCTGTGTAGGTAAAAAAAGGTGAGAACTTTCTTTTTCGAAATCTAGAAAAACAAGTGAGGATGGAGGAAGGTTTCAAGAAATAAAGAAAGACACGCAGAGAGGGAGAGAGAGGAGGCATAGCAACATTATTGGTGTGTGATTGGGTGCAGACTAGGATGCTAGCAAACTGGTAAGGGCCAAGGATGGGTAATTAATATGTAAACAATTGAGTTTGGGTGTGTAATATAAAATATGATAGGTTTTAGATGATAGATATATAAAAAACCCTAATTATAAGATATGGGAAGGTTTTCATATATACATATCAAACAACTGTACATATGCATTAAAGAAGGTGTATTCATTTTTTTTTTTAATGAATAGAAAAAGATAAGATGGCATGTATGTCAAAATTAAAGTTTAGGTGTTAGATATGTATATGCAAAATAATTCCATGCGTAAATGAAAAAAAGTATCAACATAAATTTCAAAGAGATCTAATGACACAGGAAGGGCAAGACATGTCAAAGAAGAGCCCACCAATATGAGACACAGAAGCTCAAATGTCTGATTAGGTGTAACATACCTAGAGTCAGATGTTATAAAAGCAACTAGATAACTTGAGTCGAGCGACTCGAGGTAATCCGAGCCTAGCACCATGATGAACTTAACCCAAGGAAAGGGACAATACTTCAAATCTCATAGTTATATATGTGATTATCAACGGTCTCCCAAAGTATCATCAAGAACAAACTAGACAATTCCTAGCCATCTCACAAGATCTCTTCACCTAAAGGCAGGTTGCATATTGGATTACGGCGATTCACCCTCTACCCAACAACCTAGTTTCGCTCTGCCGATAAGGGTTCCTAAACAGGGATCGAGGACTGACGACCGTATTAGGCCAATCGTTCTACTGACTTAGCTGATTAGATTGGCCTTGCAAACCTTCAGCCAGTAGAAGACCAGCCGACCTGCAACTTCAACAACATAGTTGGTCGGTACTCCTACCAAACACGGCTAACCGACAAGCCTCTCTACCTTAACTGACCAGCAAAACCTATCCATGAGCTTGCTAGTCTACCAAGCTGAGCCCTAAAGTCATCTCTTTGTATGCCCATGTATTCAAAATACCTATAATAATCTATATGACCCCCATTAAAGTAAGAGCACAAATATAATTGGGCATACCATGCCTCCTTCCTCAATAAATAGGAGATCACTCTATAAAGGAGTTACACAATCTAAGCCAATAAAGTCGGGAAAGGTCAATGCACTTGCTCGAAGTTACTGTTCACTAAAATTCATTTCTCATGTCTCTCTTCTTCTCTCGTCTTATAATATAATATCTTGGGTGTGGTTCACAGATAAAACATGATTAAAGATCAAGGAAGGTATTTAAAAACCCTAAAATATATAGTAAAATTATTATTTTTGTTATATATTCAAAATATAAAAAAAAACTACTCCTAATAGGCCCAATTAATTTTAGATACAAAATAAAAATGCATTTAAGTGTATACCGATTGAATTTTAATATTTATATAATTAGCACAAAAGCGAGAGAATTTTGCTTCTTAAGAAGAAAAAGTTTTTACATTTATTTTTCCTTGTGTATTTTTATATTCCCATTGGCTAATTTATTAAATATGCTAACAATTTTAGGGATAATTATGTATAGAGAACAAGAAACATTGCTAATTACAAATCAAGCACCAAAGTAGTTTTTTGAACTATGAAATTGATACATGTATGCGTGCCGCGATCAATCATTGTGAATTTGATAAAAATGAAATATATGGGTTGAGCTTTTATCATGAACTTTGATATTTGAGTGATAATTTGAGAAATGGATGAAAGCACTTTTGTGATTGATTTGTAAATAGTACTTTTCTGGTTGCCCTCTAATCTAATCACCCCATAATTTTATTATGATTTTATGAATTAAATAGTATTAATTATTTAATTATTTAATAAAATAATGTTATCATTTTTTTTAATATAATGTTGAATTCGAAAATGTGCATGAATGAACATTAAAAAAGGCAAAGAGTCTTCTATAATAAATACTTTCCCAATTTATATAAGATTTAGTATAATAGTATTATTATATTTTTCCCCTCATTTGGATGGGATTTATACTAGTTATTTTAGGTATTTTATAAGTGACGACTCATCATCTGATCATTTTTTGGCTTGATTGGATGATCTTAGTAGGTTTAAATATGTCGAATTTCTTGGTTTATTGGGCTCGATCGGCTCATCTCAATCGGTTGAACCTGGTAGGCTCAAAAATCATTTGTCACGTTGTTTTGTGGAACTTGCTCTTACCTTGGGTGAGCTCCTCTGCGAGATGAGCTTTTGTATTGAGTTGGTTTTCCCTTCGTTAAAGATTTGAACATCCTGCTAGTGAGCTTTCAAGTGAGTTTCTTGTTTGGTACCAGTCGACCATCCTCATGTCGATTATTGACTCGATTTGCTTACTTTGCCAATTTGATTTATTACACGATCTCCTTGTAGGGGATTTTACTTCATCATACTTTCTCGTTTTAGACAGTTGATTTACTAACACATTTTTGTGATATTTCCTAATTCTCTTATTTCTTTAAAGTTATGTTGTGATAAGAATAAGAGAATTAAATATAACAAAATAAATCTCATTCAATGTAATTAATAACTCGATGATTGAACTCTCTTGATGTCGAAGCTCCTGCTTCCTATAAATAGATGACGACAATCTCCCTTGCTTCATTTTACATTAGCTCACCTCTTGCGCTCTGGTTTGATTTGATCTTGGACAAATTTACTAACTCATGTGTGATGTTTCCACAAAGAATCTAATCCATTCGGAGTTTAGAAAAGTGAAAGGATGGGATCACCCAAAGAGTGAGAAGAGGAAGAAAGTTGTTCTTAAGAGGAAGGGCTCTCGCTTCCACTGTCGAATTAGATGAGATCTTCTTATTTGTTCATAGGCATAGTATGAAAGATTGTTCAATTGACTGGAATGATTCTTGATCCAACATTTTAGCCACCAACTATGGCGCAAGTTCCTTCGACCGATTGGTTCACTCAAGTAGTTTCTAATGTGCTTCATTTGCTTTCACTGATTCTCCCCGGTAAGCTTTTTATGTCGCTTACAGTGTCTGAATTGATTTGATTTTTGAGTATGAGGGTCTTTTGTCTTGTATATATGGGGTCTGATCTTTTAGAAATGGTTCAAATTCTTTTTTATTAATGACAATTTACGATTTTGATGATCTAGCTCTATTAAATCCGAATGAGGGTCCGACCAAATCACCGAGGAACACAAAACAAGTGTTAGGTGATAGCAGTTGACTCTCAAGTGATGATGGTGGGGTTGATCGTCCCAAAAACCTTCACCTGATGTCACAGGGTTGTTGGTTTGTTTTTTAAACAAGATTAAATGTTCCTGAATTCAGTTGGGTGAGATCCAGTGAGATGGGGAGTTATGCGAACTATTGACATGTATGGCAAACGTGGAGGAAACTGTGACGACTCTCCAACCGAAGCGCTTAGATATGCAAGAGAAGTTTCAAGTTTTCAAGCATAGATTGAATTAGATTGGTTGAATCAAATTAGGTTAGAGAGAGACTTTTTGTATAAAAGGCCATTTTGATTCTCTTTTTAGATACTTTATTTCTTTGGACTGATTTCAGAGTGCTTTATTGTAATTTGTACGTTTTTTTTCTAATAAAGAATTTTTTTGTACTTCGCTTTTTTGTGTCATTTTGATTTCATTGGTTGACCACTTACGAAAACGATCATTAATTTTTTATTTTTTCTTTGCGATGTTTTAACTTCCTCTATCTTCTCTCTCTCTCTCTCTCTCTCTCTCTCTCTCTCTCTCTCTCTCTCAAATTCTTAAGCGCATGAGGAGTGACTGGGGCTCGTATAATAACCTACAACCATTCTTTCTTTATATATATTTATATATATATATATATATCTCCCTCGAAGTGATTGGTTGATCAAACTGGGACAACCATTCAATCCAAAAAGATAGCATGATTGGGTTGGGATGATCGATCGAGCCCAAGTGATCGGACGATCAAGTCAGAGTGGCAAATCAAACTGAAACGTTAATCAATGATGCCCCATAGAATGCATATATATATATATATATATTATAAATCATTCAATGTACATATGGATATCTAGCAAGTAGCTCTATCAAAAAAAAATTTAACATTGGCCCCTAACAAAAGTAAGTTTAGAAGAGGATCAAAGGACTTGAATACCTGGCTAAATTGAAATTTTGGAGCCTATTTAGCCAAATAATCAGCAGGTTTGTTTGCTTCACTGTATATATGATTCCATTTTATGTTAAAAGAAGGAATCAACACCTGAATTTTCCTCCATAAATGCAAGGTCTGCCAAGGGAAAGTGACTAAACGAACACAACATATGTAAGTAGCCAAAGAAGCCAGCTAAATCCGCACGTACTTAATCTTGAGTTCTTTAGCAATAATCAAACAGTGAGACTAATCTTGAATTGGTCAATTGAATTGATTACACAATTAGTGACTTCATAATGGGAATGAGTTGATTACTCAATTATTGGAATAAATATAGGTTTATAATAAGCGCAAATTGATGACACTTAATGTCTGCGATTATTGTGTACATTTTTCCTTTTATTA
>NW_018164578.1:275310-311367 GCF_001263595.1 Phalaenopsis equestris
CGTCTTGAATCGCGACAAATGAGGTTCAAGCGGAGTTCGGCGTAGGACCAGTTTGTTCCCGAAGGAAGTTCGTCCCAGGCTTGTGTGCGGCGGCAAGGTTCCAATCAAGTGGTGCAGAGGTGGAGTTCCGCGAAGCAGGAGAACAATCCAGCGAAGCGGAATCACGGGAAACAGGTTGTTCGCGAATAAGAAGGTCGGCCAAGGTGTTCGCACGAAGGGTTTCGGCGCGGCGAGGTTAATGCAGATCGATCGAAGCAGATAGTTGTTCGAGCAGGTCCTGCAGCGAAGGAGCACGGTGTTCGCGAGAGGCGCTGCGGAAGACTCTGGCGCGCGGAAGAGTCCGACACTGGAGGCGAAGAAGAGAGGGAATCTTAGATTCCTAGTAGGATGAATATTCCCTCTCAATTAGGAAATTCTAGTTGCAGAGGAAAGGAAATTCCTGAAAGGCCTTAATATGGAAACTAATTAATTTTCTGGTGGGATTGACAATTTTTATTCTGAGAGAAGAAAACTGTCTTTATCAGAAAGTTAATTAAGACAAATTCTTAATTAAGGGAAGCTTAATTAAGATAAGATTGTTGGAGAAGAAATTCTAAAAAACTTAATTAAGACATACTTAATTAAGGACCTAATTAAGGGAATTAAATTCCGGGAAGCAAAATTAAGGGAAATATTTAATTGGAAATATTTCAAACATTTATGCGGATCAGAAATTTCCTTTCGCTAAAGAAGGCGAAGACTGAGAGCGGCTGAGGGATCTCCCCATGATTTGGCGCTGAGAAGGGACTCCAACTTTGGAAGGGAATCGAGGAATATTCTCTCCTGAATAAGAGAAGCAAGGCAAGTTTGGTAAGGAATCAATATTCCTCCCTAATCAAGGAATATTCCCCGTTAATCGAGGAGATTAATGGCGCCGAGAAGGAAAGGCTTAATTACGGAAAGCTTTTTTGCTGTCAATTGCGGAGAAGGAAATGATTAATTAAGGAGAACTTTCTGCTGTCGATCGCGGAAAAGGAAGCTGGTTTTCTAAGGAAATTTAATTAAGGACAATACTTAATTAAGGGGAAATAGTGATTTTCGGCTTCAACAAATTTGACAATCGAACAAAGGAGTTCCGCCAAGCTTGTGCGGTGATTTGTAGATCGCCACTGCAGGAGTTCGCCGGTTTTGTGCCAGCAATTACCACTACAAACAAAGTTGCCAGTTGTGCGGAGGTTCGCAAAAGAAGGAAGCCTCAGAGAGGTCTCAGTTCCGGCAGCAGGCGGAAGCTTCGCGGTAGTTATCGAGGTTCTGCCTTCAAGAGAGTTCAGTCCAACGGGAAGCAGTTCTCAGGAGCAGTTCGGACGGGAAGCAGTCCACAGAAGCAGTTCAACAGCGGAGCGGTTGCACAGGCGCAACAGTTCGCGCAGAACAGGTGGAGCGACGGCAGTTCCTGCAGTTCTTCGAGTAGCGACAACTCGCAGGGGCGTGATTCTGGTTCACAGGGGGTGTCACGACGATTCGCGATTGCTCGCGGGAAGGCGTTCGGCAAGGTGGAGTTCATGGCCATGAAAGGAGATTGTCGCGTGGTTTGTCAGTTTCGCAGAAGAGAGGAGTTCACGTGTTGTTACCGTGAACAAGAGCGTTTGCAAATAGAGGAGCTCGGCCAGTGGAATTCGCAGGTTTGCCGCACGAGGAGTTGCGGCAGGTGCAGCTGTAGCGGATTTCACAACGCACGAGAAGTTGTGGCAAATGCAGTTGCAGCGGACTTCGCAGGTTTGTCGAACAAGGAGTTGTGGCAGGTGCAGTTGCAGCGGACTTCGCATGTTTGTCGCACGAGGAGTTGTGGCATGTGCAGTTGCAGCGGGGTTTACAGGTTCTACAGGTTCGTCGCACGAGGAGTTGCGGCAGGTGTTCATAAGTTTGTCGCAGGAGTTGCGGCAAATGCAGTTGCTACAGGCGGTGGTTCATGGACGCAGCAAGCACGTTGACACTCGATTCCACTTTATTCGCGAGTGTGTCGAGAATTGACAGATCATCGTGAAGTTCGTAAGCACCGGAGAGCAGTGTACGGATATTCTCACCAAGGCTCTAGCAAGAGTCAAATTCGCGAAAATGCGAGATCTGCTTGGCGTAAACAATTTCGAACCAATTGGTCAATTGAATTGATAACACAATTAGTGGCTTCATAATAGGCATGAGTTGATTACTCAATTATTAGAATAAATATAGGTTTATAATAGGCGCAAATTGATGGTACTTAATGCCTACGATTATTTTGTACTTTTTTTCTTTTATTACGCGATTGTTGTATACTTTTTTCCTTTTATTACGTTATGCATTAGTTAGTATAAATTGGTTGTTATGTTACAATGTAAGACTGTCTTAAGTCCTGTATTCTTCCTTCTTCAAATAATAGAAAGAAATTTCTCGAAAGTCTATTCTCATTGTTTCTTTTCAATTTGTCATTCAGTGATCCATTAACTTGGAACCAACACAAACAACTCAAGATAGCAGTCAATTCAGAATAAACAATATTAACATGACAAGGCGATGTACAGTAAAGCAAGCAAGCTCCTTTAGAATTCTGGACTGTGCTTGATGAGTTAACAACCAAGGTCGAGCTAGCTTGACTCGACTTGTTAGATCTTGACCCGGCTCATTTAAAAAATAATTAATTAAATTAAAAATCAACAGTTTCTTTAAATTATTAAAAATATTTAAAAAATAATAATTTATCTTTTATATCATATGATTTCTTATTAATTATCTTCTAAATACTCATTAAATTTATCATTTCATTATAATAGTAGCTCAAATTTACATATTTTATTTTTCATCACTTCAATTGTGCACCCTGTTGCCTTCCCAAGCCAATCTAAGCAACTCATATAACGAGAAAATATCATGTGTGTATAATGCACAGACAAACAACAAATCATATGAGAGAGACTGGATAGAGAGATAGATTGCATGTTGACTTGCACGAATATGAGTGGTTATTCATAAGTAAGTACGTTGTACGCACATAATATTTTTTTTCTACAAGCACTCCAATGTCCATATTGCATCAACGAAGTTCTATAATATTTAAGAAAAAATATAAATAATTTATTTTTATGATAATAAATTTTATTTTTTTTCATAACTTAATACAAATAAAATAAGATAAATATTAAAAAATAAAAAAAATAGAAAAAGTGAACTGCTCTACTTCTTGAAAGAAATTTCTTTGGCAGATTTGGCCGGGCCAAAACCTGTCGCCGTGGTAAACCAGCTGCCAAAAGATTCCTATTGGGCCGAATTTCTTATGCAAGATTCTTCCGCACGCCGATTTTGCGCACGTTTCAAAGTTTATAGGATCCTTTCACGTGCTAATTGATCATTTATTTTTTGATCTAAATTTTAAGAAAAATAATATTTACAATCTTACAAATATGTGAGTCCTGCTTGAACATATTCAGCAAAAAGAATATAATAAAATATAAAATTTATCAACAATTATTTAAAATTAAAATTGGACATAATTGAGAAATTTGACTCCAATTGAGCTTGAACCAAATAAAAAAATTAATATAATCTTTGGCATAAACCTTAGCGCAAATAAAATTAAAATACAAAATTTTAAAGCAAAAAAAGAGCGTGAGAGAAATAATGGTATATATATATACATATATATATATATAGATCGCGCACGATGTGATTCTCTTCCACTTCTTTGTGGCTTATATCTATCGAATAGCGGCTCGCTCGCGTCGTTTCCTCACCTACGGCTCACTCGCATCGTCTCTCTCGTAGTTGACGACGCTCGCTCGCCGATCAGTCCTCACCCACAGTGGCTCGCTCGTCCCTCGATTCTCACTCTTAGCGACTCGCGTAACAAATCTCATTTCCTCCCGTTCCCCTCATTCGCATGATCCGACAGCTCTAACAGCGACTCGTTGTTGCGGCTCCTCTCCTCTTGACAGAGCCACAAAACTCTTGTTTGCTCGCCTTTTTCTAGCGGTTCGTCTTTTTTGCCTTCTGCCCGACTTGAAGGGCTTCTCGTTGCTGGTGATGGAGCTTCATTCTTCTTCCATTGAACCTGACAAAAGCTCATTTGCCCACGTGGTGTGTAATTCTCAGGGGGAGACGGCGGTTGTCTTCCCTTCATGTTATAAGGAGTATCGTGATGATACAGGTGATTGTTCCTTTATTAAGAATGCAAGCAGAAAAAGTGGGAAGGCGGCACTTTTTTTCTCAACTTCAGAAATATCAACGCTTACTGATAAATTCAAATTTATTCTTATTGTTAAATTTCAATGGGGACACCAACCTATGGAATTATTAGAAAAAGTTTTTATGACCTTAAATTAACAGGAAAGTGAAAAGTGAGGCTCATGAATGGGAGACGTGTATTGATTCACTTAATCGTGCCTGAGGACTACACTCAGATTTTCTCCAGCAAATATCTTAACATGTAAACCTATGAAGCTACTCAAGTGGTCTCCTGATTTCGACCCAAATCATGAAACTCCCACTATACTGGTATGATTTAGTTTACCTGGTCTCAAGCTGCATTTTTTTCACCATCAGGTTCTTTACTCTATTGGGGTCATCCTTGGGGATCCTTTGAAGCTACATCTGCCTACTTTCAACTTAATCAGACCCTCAGTGACCAGAATACTTCTGAAAAAGGATATTACTTTACCTGATGTTACTGAAGTCTGGTTGGGCACAACTCATAATGGTTAAGAGATTTAAGGAATTTAATCATTTCCTTATATTAGATTGACCTAACTTCTAGATTTCCTTCATAAAATACCAAACTAAGAGAAAATAGAAAGGGCTTGAAGAATACCAAGGTATTTCAAGGTTGAGACTGAATAATGGCTTTTATTGTTTTGTCTCAATCCCACAAATTCTTATATATTACATTGAAACAACTGAGGGGGGTTGAATATAAAGAACCTCGGATGGCCTCAAGTTTTTGCATCAAAGTTGGAGATAGAGAGGGAAAGAATAAGTAGTTTTATTATAGAATGCTTAGGGATGGTTGTTGGTGTTCTAAGAAAGATTTTCAAAATTAGTGAATCAACCTAGAGGCTTCAAAAGTGATATATTTTTATGCACCAAGCTCTAATTCTTTTTGGTGATGGCTTTGGAATAGATAAGAACCAACTTTTGAGCTAAATGGGGAAAACAACTAGGTGCACCATCTGGCCTAGAACTTTCATCTAACAGAGTAGCAAGCTAGCATACCACTTGAGCTAAGCAAAGAAGTGGAAATGGTGATAATCCAAAACCCCTAAAATTTGAAAGGGAATTGAGCTTGGTTGAAGGCTAAGAGAGTTTTGATGAGCTTATTAAAATCTTTGTTAGTTTTTTTCTTTATTTTAACAAATTAAGGGGTTGCTACATAATTCTCCCACATATCAATAATTTTTCAAAATGAGGGAGAATTCCTTAAGGAGTACTTTTAGAGATCTCCTCTAAGGTTCATCAAAATTTAGGATTAAATCAGACTACTAAGGGTGATTTTTCTTAGAGGGCTCTATCTGAGGACTTTTTAAATAATAAACGATATATTAAGCTCAAATGTCAACCTCATATATCATGTAAAAATCAATGATGATAAGACCATCAATGTATATAAAAAATAATTAAGGAAATCCTTTACCAAATGCAAGGTTACTCCTAAATGTGTTATACAATCCCCTACAAAAAGGAAGTAAGAGCAATCACAAGATCAAAGATGCTCTTCTCACCAAAATTGTTATAAGATAAATAAATATACTCCATGGAAGAAATCCAAGGCTAATAATCTAACAAGGAACCAAAATTTAAAGCACATCAAGTAGCCAAGAATACCAAAAGATTGGAATGGTGGAGACTAATTTTATTGTTATCATTGTCACCATTCAAGTGGGTATTTGATAAATATATATAATCCCTTTATAGAATGAGATTTAATCTTTGATAAGATTAGAAAATCTTAAAATATATGTTGTATCCTTAATTATTAGTTAAATGCATTGTACATGAGCTACTTTCAGTTTACTTGACCTATATTATCAAGTCAAAAGTTATAATAATATTTCTTATATTTAAAATATAACCTTACATATATTACATTTACTTAAACTATGCAACATGATATTAAAGAAGTTATTTAGGTTTAGCTAGTTATCATTCCTAAATAATGTAAGTCTAGAATAGTGGCATTTGATTTCATTCCTAAGTAGGATTAAAGCCTATATTTCACCTTGCATTTTCTTAGAAAAAGTTCAAGATATCCAACTCTTTTTTCCTCTTGCACAAAAAAGATCTATCCAACATAATTCAGAAATTTTTAATAAATAAAACATTTAATTATGAAATATATATATTTATTTTTAATTTCGTAAAGCCTAGTATATGATAGTTGAAGTGCCAATGATTTTCTGCGTATGTAAGCACTTCCAAATTTTTTTCCTTTTAAATATAAACTGAACTATCCAGGTCTGATCTTTCATAATATAATTTTCAAAATAATAATCTTGAAACCTAAACTATGAAATCTATAAATACATAAGCCACTATTTTAATTTAGAGTGTTCTCATAAGTTTAACACTTATATGATACAATTAACTATAGGAGCTTATCTAAATAGAGAATCTATGCCTCTTATTAATATAAACATATTGTACTCAAATTAGATAAGAAAATAAGTCTCTAGTGCATGTAGAATCATAAATTTTAAAATTATTATGAGTGATTGAATTCATTTTAGAATAATATTTATATTTTTTATATATTATTTGAAATGGATCAAAATATGTGCAGTGTTATATTCCATCATATTAACTCATAGGTCATGATCCCTCCCTCCCCCCTCCCTCCCTCCCCCCTCTCTCTCTCTCTCTCCTATCCCCAATAATGTAATATATTTATCTAAATTATCAATATAAGTGGGATTCAACCATTTTTATGAGTGACCCTCAAACTCATGAGCTCCCTCTTGCACCCTTCTTTAAGATTTAATATCATGCTCTATAGATTTGTCTTTGCTTTTAAATAGTTAACTTAAAAATAGTATGTCGGGCATTGCTTCCAAAATATCTAAAAATAATCTACTACTAATTTTATAACTATGAACAAAAATCTGTGCCTAATGACACTAAGTGAGGGCTGTACTTAGAAAAATCAACTCATGAGACTGACTCAACAAATGTCTCTTTAAATGAGTTTGATGTGTTAATAAGCTATGTTTGTGTTAGTCTTCACTTGACTAGTCAGTATATGAATTGAATTATTAAAAGAAATTAATATAAAATGAGCATAAAATATCTTAAAATAAAGTGTTTAAGTGTAAATTATCAAAAATATTTAAAAAATAAATTTCATTTTTTATATTGAATAATTTATTATTATTTCACCTATTATCTCTCACTTTTTTTTTAATTTTATTCCAACACTTGTTTGAATCAATTCATTTTCCTTCTTTATAATACATGAGTAGAATTAAACGAAAGATTTAACTCAAACTTAATTATTTAATTAAGCTAAAGCTTAAGCATGGATGGCTTGTGCTTGGCTTAATTTATTTACACCTCTAATGCCCAAGCCAACAACAACCAATGTTCTTTTAAAAGTACCCCAATGTCAAACTCAGATGTCTCACTTAAAAAAGACTCAATATTGAATACATTTTAATATCCACTAATTAAAATGATCATCTTCTTAACTAGTTGCCCTTTATGTCTACTTCATATTTTGACAAAAGAGAGATTCCTCGAACCACATGAAATGATGATGAGGAGGAGGAGGATTAAATTGAGTAGTTTAGTTTTTTTTTTATTACTGTGAACATTATGTGGTACAGTTATATTGTACTGTTAATTTGTTTTGTGTTGCACTTGTTGAGATTGCTATAATTGTTTGTGTTTTATTTTGTTCGACACTGCTGTGATGAATTTATATTATTGTGAGTAGTTATATTTTATTTTTATGGTAGTGATTGTGATAACTTCGTTGTCTAGTGTATTTTGTTAGTCTGTGTTGAACTTGATCCTAAATTTTAGGAAGGTTTAGAATATTACTAACTTTCACTTAAGAAATTCATGTTGAAAATTTTCAATTTACTACAAGGTATTTTCTTTATGTTGCAGTTGTGAATTTCTGTTAGTGTGTTTGTTTGTTTTTATGTTATCCTCCATTGGATAGAAGTCTAATGAATCTCAATATATTAAGCTAAATCAAAATTTGATCAATTAATTTTTACTCTTGTTTTTAATTTTTGTACTTGTATATTTAGGATATAAAAATTCTTGTAAGCATGTTATTTTTAGTTTTCATTCCTGCCTATATATAAATATGATGCAAAAATGTTTAATCTTATTAAAAATTTAAGTTTGGGGGATGAAAAAAATTTTCTAAAACTAGAAGTTTATTTGTTCTCAAATGTACTACAAATAAATTTGATTTTGATTTTGATTTGAAAAAAATGATTATGTATATGAAGTTATACTAGAGAAGTAAAATCTTGAAAATAGAAATAAGTAAGAGAATTTAGTTGAAACCTATAGTAATAAAGAAAAACTTAAAGTTTAAAATTTTTAGTGTAGAAATGATAAATATCGTGTAACTATCTTTAGTAGGAGAAATTTTATTTTTGAAAAATCTAGAAGGGTTAGACTTTTATTTTCAATACTTAAATTTCTTTTATTAAAAATAATTTTCAAAACTATTATTATATTTTTAAGCAAAATATTTATATTAGGACTTTGCTTTGAAAAGGATGAGTGAAATTCAAAATCATTAAACACCTATCTAGATATAGTAATTCTCACATAAAAAAAAAAAAAAAAGAAAGTTGAAAAAGAGAGAAGAAGCTTGAGGATTAGTGTGTAATCAAAAATTGGTATAAAAAGAAAGTTGAAAAAGAGAGGAGAAGCTTGAGATAAAAAATTAGTTTCACATATGAAATTTTTAAAATATAAGACTTGAGAAACTCTTAATCTTAAAGATATAATATAGTAAGTAAAATTATGACTAATAAAAAATTTTAAGTGGAGAAGATATAATGTCTAAACTCAATATTTGGAGAATTTACAAATATTTCTGAACTAGATAGGAAGTCATGTTTTCAGACTTCTTTACATTAAAAATTTCTAAACTCTAAGTTGGTCTTATATACTAATATTTTTTTCTAAATTTGACTACTATATTTATAAATAAAAATTTTAGAATATCCTAAAGAAATTCATTTATATAATCTACCTATTTTGGTTTTGAAAGATTGAAGTGTTGCTTGAGGACAAGTAACATTTTATGTTTTGGGAATTTTGATATAATTAAAATATATAGTCTTTATGTGCACATTTTTATTCCTATTTTTGAAAAATTACGCTTTAATGGAAGATATTTGTGTGTTTTTCTTTCAATTACAATCAAATGGATGAAAAATGGTGAAAGGAATGAAAAAGAATCAAATTTGGAGCAAAAATGAAGAAGGTGTGCAAAATAACTGTGGTGCCTAAGCGCCAATAAAACCGAGAAGGCAACGCCTAACAGTACTGGCGCTTAAGCGCCAATAAAACCGAGAAGGCAACGCCTAAGCGCCAAGTACCATACGCTTAAGCGCCTGAAGTAGTTACTTGATGAATCAATTAATTGGACTAGTTTTTTAAGAGGTGTTTGAAGAAACCCTTGGTGAAAATTTGGGAAATAGTTAATGGACACGAAAATACATTCAATTTGCTATTGAAAGGAGGCAACTCTCGGAAGATTCATTGAATGTGAACACATTTTGAAGAGACACCAAGATACCTTTTGAAAAACTATAATAGTAGGACTTGGATTGAATTAAAGAGGAGCCCTCTAGACACCACTGATGCCTCTCTCTCTTAGATTAATTAGGATACCTTTAGAGAGAAGAAGAAGAGAGGAGTTGTAGTGTGTGAGTAGAGAGTATTGTAAGAGAAAGGAAAAGAAGAGATTCAAGGGATCTTCAAGAGTTTGGTGGAGACGATTTGAGATAAGTTTTATCTTTGTGACTACATTTAATTTTAATTTAAAGTTCTTGTTTGTTTGCATGATTTCTACTTTCAAACTTAAGTGTGGTTATGTTTTCTCCATGAATTCTGAGTAGTTTTTTTTATATTTTTCCTTAAAATGATAAGTAATTAAGTATTTAAAGGAATTTGTGTGAAGTATTAGACTTCAATGTAAGAAGAAGTTGTGATGATTTGAAAGTTTGTATTTCATTTACTTCTTGATTTGGTCAATTAAGATATTAATACATGTTGTGAGAACATGTAAGATCCGGGATGGTATTGTCTCAGTCAACAAATTATTAGAATCCGAAAATGCAATTTATATGAATGAGTGCAAACAAATAGGGAAATAAATTTTGAAGGGTGTAGAATTAGAGGATTTTAGAGTGACAGACTAAATACCCCAATTTGGTTTATAGCTTTAGGTTTTGATACGAGATGTTAGCCCCTAGGTGGAGTGATAAGAGGGAACTCTAGAGTGAGAGCTACTATCTTCCCTACCTAACCCGCCTTTAAGACCATTCAAACTTTAAATTAGCCAATATTTTTTATAACATCTCTATTAATGGTAAATAATACTATTGCTCTGATTTGACACAACACAAATTGAATACTTCCACAACATAATTCTTATATTTGTTACTGATTCATGATAAGGTTCATGATAAGGAAAAAGATATTTTATTTATATTGTTTTCATCTTACGAATGTCTAGTTAAGTTTTTTTAGTTGTTTACTTTACTTTCAATTATAAAAAATTACAAAATGAATCGAACTTTCATTCCTATTATACCATCTATAGTTTGAGTAAGAATATTTTGCAAAGTAGAATTTATTATCTAATTTCTTCTGATTTTAGTTACATATTGTATTTTTTTGTTTGTGAGTTTGATATTCAGGTCTTAATAAGAAAAGTCCTATATTATTTGATAACGATATGTATTCTTGCTTATCTCATATTTAAATATAGTAATTGTATTCTTATTTGCTTTGAAGTCAAATTTTTGTCTAGCTGTTGTTGGTTATCAAGTTTTTGGCTGTAGTTGCAAAGTGAGAAATATAAGTAAGGAACAAATTAAGATTATAACTGCATACATTGTACTGTCATATAAAATCGGGATCAATCAACTCCACATATGAGGTAGGAGCAAGATGATCGAGGAACTAATATGTATACATAAAAATGGTCATCATGAATCTCAAGGTGATTGAATAATCTAGAAAGAAAAGGCAAAAAATAAACAACCCGATTGTTTGAATATTGCCAACCAACAAAAGAATGGACGATCGACTACAAGCCTATCCTGCTACCAAAGGGCCACCCAAGCTAATGAATACCTACGTCGATCGCCTCAAGACTGTCCAACTGTCACTCTCAAAGCCGCTTGGCTTTCAGAGCGAAGGCCAATGGATGCCCATACAAAATTGTCAACCCGAACCAGTTAAGTCGACCAATCCAAAGACCCATTGACTAGGAGGCTTATACTTGCATAAGGGTGTTTGGTTATTGATACAAAAAAGTACTAATGCACTTGGTAATCTCTCTCTCTCTCTCTCTCTCTCTCTCTCTCTCTCTCTCTCTCTCTCTCTCTCTCTCTCTCTCTCTCTCTCTCTCAGTTTGTTTGCCCAAATACATTTATGATTTAAAAAAAAACATTTAATTTGGATTGAAGATAAATACAGCTCCTTGAGGTCAATTCAAGTCAAATCCGACAAATGTTTGTTTGCCTTGAGCCAAAAAAACAATCTTCATTTGAAGGCCTCACAGATGAAAAAATATTACATAAGTACTCAGCACGTATAGCTACGTGCGGAGTTTTATGAAATTACGCCGTTGAAGTGATCGGTCAGGTAACACAAGAGAATAATCCGCTTGTGTTATTTATGTGTTATTATGTGTTATTCAAGTGTTATTGTGTGTTATTCAAATATTATTGATGTGTTATTGTGTTATTATAACACCGGGAATATTTACAGAACATAATAACATCTGAATAACATACAATAACACCTGAAAAACACGAGGAGAATATTCCCTTATGTTACCGGGTTGATCACCTCCACGGTGTAATTTCATTTGACTCCGCACGTAACTCTACATGCGGAGTCCTGATGTAATAATTTTTCCTCACAGAGCCCGTTTAGGGCAGCTTATTTGGTGCGGTGACGTTTTGAAATGTACATGATCTGTTTGGGTAAACTACGTTTTTGCTGCTTATGCATTTTCAAAACATCGAAGACAATGTTTCCACACTATCTAGGTCCGAAGGTAGCTTTCTGGGTGAAGTATGATTTTTTTAAAAAAATAAAAATTTATAATAATCACCTCACATAGATCATGTTATTTTGTAAGGAGCTCCTGACTCGATACAAGCTAAGCTGCCCCGAACAAGGTAAGTCCAAAGTCCCGATCTGACAGTGGTGGTTTCAAAATTGGCGGCGGCCTCTTGTTCTCACCTTTCCCCTCGCACTCTACTAAAACATTGAAAAAACGCGAGATTCCTTCTGGATATCTTATACTTCTCACTGTTTCAGATCAGTTTAACAGCCGGATTTCGCACTTTCGATGGCTGATTGAGTGGCTGTTCACCGTTGCTGCGGCTCTCTTGCTTCTTCGATGGCGGAATACCGCAACTTGGGTTTCAACCCGCAGTTAGGTGAGGGTCCTTTAACTTATTGATTTATTCTCTCAATTGTTCCCTTGAGAAACCATCTCCTTGTTGATTTTGCATGTTGAATCTATCGTTGTTTAAGAAGAATTTCACGATTTTCCTATGCGTTTCTGCAGTAACAATTCATGCAGAGCTTAATTAAGAGGTAAATGTGTTCTAGGGCAGGGTGGTGTTCCTTCTCCAGAAAGAATATGCTTTGTTGGCTAACGATGCCTGCACGAAGTGTAATTGAGTTTCAAGATATTTGGGGCGTTTGTTAAGCGGATCACACTTTGAACCAAAATTTGAGAAAGATCTCACTCATAAAAGAAAAGATTTTGTGAAAGCTCGCTATTTTATCGAACTTTTGTAAATGCCATCTTTTGATTCATCTTAGGCATAAAACTACACGTTCGTGTAGATTCTATTTCAAGTGGTGATCCCGAAGTGTGTCGCTGCTTCAAGCTGACGGCATATTTCACGATTTACCTTTATTACCTAAAATATTTCTTCATTTTTCTGAAGAATTAATGAATTTTAGATCATTTTGTCAGATTCTGGTGTGGTTTATAATCCTAAGCTTAAATTGTTGACTTTGTTTACGAGTGTGAAAAATATATGCTGTTTTTCTTCAATCAATTATGTATTTGCCTATTTGAAGAAATTAGGTAAATGCATGTCAGCGTAGTTCTGTTACAGTTGGATTTTTTTATTTTATTTTACTTTTTTGTTGTTGTTATTGTGATTCCAAACTCTTTGCCAGTTAAAAACTATAAATGAATTACCCTTATTTCTTTTTTCTTTTCGCTTGTTGCGTAGTTCCAAACTCTTTAGATGTTAAAAACTTGCAAATTCCCATAAAAAATCAAATTTATGATCTGGTTTACTCTTCATGGCCTTTCTTTTGCCTTTTATCGGCATATCTGTCAACCACGTGTGTTTTATTAACATTCACTCTCAATAACTTAGAGACATTATATAATAAAAAAGTTTGTTCAATACAAGATACCCTCTCTCTACGTTTATGTTCACCTTTGGAATTTGGAGGTTTACTACTTTGGAGAATGAATGGGGATATCTTCATGATGTTCTTATTTTTATCGTGATTTTCTAAGTCATTTTATGTGATTACCATCTCTTTTTTTAATTTTTATCTTCATTTCACCATAATCTTCTTTTCATTTGTTTTATTATATTTAGATTAATTTATTTAACCGGATTTGTGTGTTTTATTGGATGGACTCAAAATGATGCATCACACCCTCAAGTGGATGTCACTCAGAAGGAACCACAGTTTAATGTATTAGTCGTTGCAAGTTATTATCAAGTTCCAAGCCATATAACTTGCACTTTTATTGAACATTAAATCTACCATGGATGCAAAACTAAATTGGATATTGAAATAATTTCTATCCAGACATCATAGTATTGTAGGATGTGGAATGCATTCCTACAAAAAATAATGTGAAGTTTGCAGGACCTCTCACACCCTGCAAACATTTTACTTACCTGACTAGTTAGTGTTTTATTACTGAAGTCAAGCGTCTTAAACCACAAAAAATGGCATGATTCCGTTTTCCAAATATGTAAATTTCTATATCTTCAAAATATGTATCCTTTTTACTTGTATACTACAAACTTAGAACTGCTTCAAAAGTAGCAATTGATCTCCCAGTGTGCAGTTGTTCCCATGACTATAGTGAAGAAGTTGCAAAAACTATGAAATGATCTTCCTAATAGGTTTACCAATACACTTTCTTCAAGTCAATGCTATCTAAATCTATCAAAGTAATGGAACTCTTGAAGGGATATATTGCTTTTGAAAGTATCAGACATGTAAAAAACAACCATTTGCAAGCAATATACATTCCTTTACACTCCTAAGAAGTTATCAATGTCTGCCCAATTGTGATGCATAAAATTGCAATTGGGATTCTCCACAAATTTCTCTTTGATGTGATCATTATGCATTTCATTGAGCAATTGCCACCTAGATACAAACGGAGGGAGGGAGGGAGGGAGGGTGTTGCTGGGCGGATTGGAGAGCCTCTATTTGGTTAAAGTGAAAATGGGATGAAATAGGAGAGAGATTAGGGTTTCATTTAAATTTGTCATATGCCAATGTTCTGGCATAGCAAAAGCAATAAAGGTACACAATGAACTTTTGTAAGGGTTTGCTTCCAACATTTATTTTAGTTTCCAAATTTTGGATTGCCACATGCTGAAGATAAATCTTAAATGAAGTTAACAACATACTAAGTCTTAATGAATCACATCACCTTCAGAATAATTTTTTCATAACATAATCCATGTTAACTGTCATTTAACTACAGTTATTAGCCAAAATATGGGATTTTAGCTTTTTTAGTGTTTTATGAAATGCTTTTTAGGAGGGCCTTTTCTAAATTTTTACCTTACACTTTTGATGCACAAGAAGCTCTTGCTTGTTAGCCGTGCAGCTTACAACATTAATATTGTGTAATTAACTTGAAGTAGTGTTTGATATGCTGATAGGTTCTAGATAGAAATTTTCCTCAGATTTTGGTTATGTGAAGCTTGTCATCAATATAGCTTTTTAGCATTTTCAAATTGACTGTCTTAGCATACACAATTCCATTCATAGTGAGAGAAATGCTTTTTATTCTGTAAAATTCCAATTTCACGGCAACAGCTATTGAATAGTACCAAATTTTTAATAAATTTGAAAGCGATTACTTGTAATGAGGAAACAAAAGCTTCTACTGATTCGATATTAATATTTGTTGGACTTTTCAAATGCTAGTTAAAATGTTTGATGATTAATTGACATCAGTTCTGTGAGACCCAAAATTTTCTCCTCCATTCGTTATGACAATCCTCGCCGCATTTCCGAATTGCTCGTTCTGAACCGACTTCCCAAAAATGCGATTCTTTCCTTTCTTCTTGGTTCGCTGTTGCCGCCTTTCCCTTCTTTCATTGTTGCTTACTTCCTCTCTCGGCTATTTTAGGGAGGACTAACGCCGAAGTAAGGGCATCGCACTCACCTCTTTCAATTTTCCTCTTATAGCCACCAACCCTCGCCGACATTCTCTCCTCCTCCCTCTCTCACGTTTTCGCCCAAAACCATCACCTTAGTGACTGAACCCTTTTGATACGATATCGATCAGGACTAGCTAGGAAGGCAACGTTGGGATCGCGAGTCACAGTGACCACAAAAATTCTATCTTCCTCCTTTCGATCTGTTCCTTTTCGAGACCATTGAGAACGGGGATACTCTGTCCTCCTTTATTCCTCTTTCCTCCTTTGTCGACTGAGCAAGCATCATAAGCCCTCCTCTTCCTTTGTTTTCTTTTTATTTTCTCTTTTCATTATGTGATTTACATATCATTATGTGATTTACATATATGAATAAATAAATAAATATAAATACACACACACACATATACATATATAGACATCTACATACATAGATGTGCATGCATACATCTATATATATATACATCTATATATATATATATAGATATATAGATGTATACATACATACATAGATGTATACATACATACATAGATGTGCCTACATACATATATATGTATGTATATATATATATATATATATAGATGTGCCTACATACATACATAGATGTGCCTACATACATATATATGTATGTATATAAGATGATAATAATTTATATTCTTTTGTTTGACCTAATCTAATAAATGTTTGATGTCTTTAATAGTACAAGTAATTATATTTTGAATTCTAAATTGCTTAAGATCACTAGTTACACCGCTAAATGCTTAGAAATGTCTTTTTGGTCGTCTCGAAGTAGTTGTATTTTATTAAGGGACAAACGCACCATTCCTAGTTAAGGTTATTAATCATTATTATTTGTACTAGATTTCTGTTACTTCATAGGATTGCTAGTCATGCTCTTGCCACTTCAGTTCTCTTTTTTGCAGTTGTGATAGATTTCCGTTATTGCTTATAATGAAGTAATTAGCTGCTTATTTTATTACTGTAAAATATCTTTTATATTTGATTTAATCCTGCAATTATTATATTATCTTTTATGGTATTTTACCTTTATGAAATTGCATGTACTTTCTTCTCATGTCAAAAGCCTATGTGAAGTAGCATATTTTATACATACTACAAATGTGAAAAAATTTGATATGCTTATGTGTGATGGTGTGTTGGTTGGTGTAATTCTTTTGGATTTGGCTAGCCGGGCTGACGGTCCCATAGAAAGATGACTATAAAAAACTGTTGGGTTTTCTTGGGTTAGGATTGACCTTCCCAGTTTCAGGATGATGTTCAAAATCAACTATATAAATATAAATTGAATTAAAATTAAATAAATTTTTAAGTTATGCACTGCTATGATTTTATTGGATTGAAAATAATTGCATGTTCATAATTGAACATATTTATATTTTAGTACTATTGTGATTCTATGATATTATATATGCATAATTGTCCTTGGTTGTTCATACTGCATGCTTTATACTTTAATAAATAATTATTATTTAATGAGTTTGTTTATCAGAATCACTCGATGATATTTTTGCATAACACATTCTATTTAGCCACTAACAGTATTATCTCCACCGAAGCAGACTTTGTAGTTTTAGAATTTCCATTTTTGTTATTTTCTTGTATTTGTATAGTTCCCTTGTTTTCTCCTTTTGGGCTTTGGGTAGTTTCTTCTATTGTCAGTTCAATTATACTTCAGCCAGTTCTGCTTTTCTTTCGGTTGTATCAGTGGACTCTTATTCAATATCAACAAACCCTTATCCCACTAAATGGGGTCAGGTACATGAATCATTTTTCTCTATTGTGGATTATTGAGTGTCATATTTTCATTTAATTCTAATAAATTAAGATAATTTTTTATACAGAAAGTCCATGTTTTTTTAGGTCTATCTCCACCTTTCTTAACATAAGTCTAATCTAATCCATTTACTCTTCTAAGCGGATCATCAGATCGTCGTCGACGTTTAATGTGGCTATATCATCTATAAGATGACTCTCTCTGATCTAGTCTGTCACTAGGGCGACACCAATCCTTTCACGGATATATTCGTTTCACATTTTGTCTGTAGGTGTTAATCTCAACATCACTTAACTTAGTTTTATGCTTCTCTTTTATAGACTAATATTCTGTGCCATAAAACATTCCAGGTCTCACACTATCTTGTAAATTATCCCTTTAATTTTAAGCGGTACTTTTCTATTACACAATAGACCCGATGCATTCCTCCATTTCAACCATTCAACTTGAATTCAACAAATAACATTATAACATCCACATTTAGATTGCCATCACTTTGAGAAATAGACCCGAAATATTTAAAATGTTTAGTCCTTTTAATGATTTGATCACCCATTGTGACAACACTGCCACCAGATCTACTACTAAAATTACATTCCATGTATTCAATTTTAGATCTAGTCATATGAAGGCCCTTAGAATCTAAAGTAAGTCTCCGTTATTCGAGTTTTTTTCTGAACTCTTTCTCTAGTTTATCCACAATAAGGATGTCATTAGCAAAAAACATACAGCAAGGTACATCCTCTTGTAAATCTTCAGTAAGAGCATCCATAACTAAAGCAAAATGATACGGGCTTAAAGCAAATTCTTGATGTAATCCAACTGAAATAAGAAAATACTTGATCAATCCTCCTTCTGTTTGAGCACATGTAACAACTCTAGTATACATATCTTTAATGAATTGAATATAAATCATATCAAAACCTTTTTTTTTTCTAGAACTCCAAAGAACTTCTCTTGGAAACTTACGTACCATTTTTCTAAATAAATAAAAAGCATATCTAGATCCTTCTTACTCTCTCTATACTTCTCTCCATCAAGCCTCTCAATAAATGTTTATCTTCCATAATAGACTTGAGTGATATAATCCAAACTGATTATGAGAAATTTTTGTATCACGTCTTGTCTATTGTTCAATCGCTATCTTCCTTAATTTTAATGTATGACACATTAGCTTAATTTCTCTATAATTTGCACTTTTGTGCATCCGCTTTATTCTTAAAAAAGGCGACCAAAATAGTTTTTTGGCACTCCTCAGACATCTTTTTAGTTTTTAAAATAATATTAAAATGTTTAGTATGCCAAGAAATTCTCTAATTTCTTGAATACTTCCATACTTCTATTGAGATACCATCAAATTCTACTAATTTTTCACCTTTTATTTTCTTTAAAGCCTCATCAATTTTATTTACTAATGCGACTGTAAAAATAATTTTTTTTTTATTAATGATATTAAAATCACTAATGTCGATCGTTTTTTTAAAAGCTTTATTGAAAAGTTTATTAAAATATCCCATCCTTCTATGTTAAATATCGTCATCTAAGAAAAGTATTTTTTAATTTTCATCTTTAATACAATATACTTGAACTAAATTTTTACTTTTCTTTTATCTTTGTTTGACTAGTTTATACTTATATCTTTCACCAAATTTAGCATATTATTTATTATAAATAACACTAAAATCATAATTATTAACATCACAAATATTTTTCTTAAACTCTCTACGGGCCACGTTATATTTTTTCTGATTTTATAAGTTTTTACATTTTAAACTATTTTTTATAACAAAACTTATTATATTTTATTTTTTCTTCCACATTATTATTCCACCACCAACTATTTTTATTTATAAAAAATTTTTTCATTTTGATTCTCCAAGTACTTCTTTTTTTACTTGTTTAATAATGGTTATTGCTTTATCCCACATAGAATTAGTTTCTTTTATAAACATCTCAAATCTTAAAATTTTAAAATTTGCTCATAAAAATACATAAAAATACTTTTATTTATCTTTCAAGCGTCCCCATTTAATTTTATGACAAGGTTTCATTATTTTTTTTATCTTCAAACTATTCTTCTTAAAAATTCAAAACTAATAATCGATGTTGAATATTTAAATTTTTACATCAATTTACCTTACAATCTTTATATTCTCGACAATCTCTTTTTATCATAAGAAAGTAATCAATTTGTATTTTATTATATCCATTTTTATAAGTAATAATATGCTCATATATTTTCTTAAATAAAATATTAGCAATAATAAAATAATAAACTAAAGCGGACTCAATATGATTCTATTAATCATTCCAAAACTATAACGACCATGAATATTTTAAAAATCTTTTATTATTCTACCAACATATTCATTTAAATTTTCTCCAGTAAAAGTTTTTCATTAAGAGTTATTATTTGTATTAGTTCTTCTAGGTTATTACAAAATTTTTTTTGAACATATATCTAAATTTACTTGGGGAGCATAAACACTTATAATATTAAGAATCTTAGTATGAACAACAATCTTTAGTGCTAGATTTTTTTCTCTAATTATATTAATTTTTACAATATTATCTTTTAAACTATTTTCTATAATTACACATACACCATTTTTAGTATGACTCCTACTTGAATATCAAAGTTTAAAACATAAGCTATCAATCTTATTAGTCTTTTTTTCAACCCATTTAATTTTTTGAATACATAAGATATTTATCTTTCTATGAATCATAATATCTATTAAATCCATTAATTTATCTGTGAGTATCTATATTCCAAGATTCTATTCTAATATTATTTTCATGGATTAAATTTTCTGCCCGCATCCTTTCATAATGTGAGAATCCTTAATTAATTAACACTATACCTTGGTGCCATTATAGCGGCCCTTGCACAATTTTCTTTGTATTCAAACTAAAAAAGACGTCACTTCAAGGGGACGACTTAACATTTACACAATGATTTAAAGGATTTATGTCATGATTTTTTCCAACAAAAAATTTATGCTAGTTGTAGACTATCTAACACAACCCTCCACTTTTCAAGTTTGGGGCTTGGAACCCGACAAGGATAGTGTTATCATTGTACTCTTTTTCATGGAATAAAATTTAGTTTTTGTTATTTATTCATGTTATCATTTGCATATCATTTTTCTTTTAAGAATATAAAACATGTTTAATTTTTTTTATTATGTCCTGCATTGTCAGGGTGCACTGTCTTCCAAATACGGGATGTGACAAGTTCAAAACTTTTGACCCATGTGAATAGTGGAACTTGTTTTCAGAATGACCAAGTTTATAGTTCATTTATGTAATATTTAAAATATGGTTACAGTGGATTTAATCTATGTTTTTCATTGCAGCAATGCTCTCTTTTGTTTACTCATCCTTTTATCGATTGTACATCGTACTGTTAACTAATTTGATCAATTTCTTCCATAGATTTAGAGCAAATACTTGAAGAAGCGCAGCACAGATGGTTACGTCCGCTAGAAATTTGTGAAATCCTGCGTAATTACCATAAGTTTCATATTGCACCAGAGCCACCAAACAAGCCTCCAAGTATGGTTCATTCCCATCTAAACTTGCATTTTCTTATATTAATTAAACTTTGATTGTGATAGTTAAAATACTTCATTGATAGTATGGTTTGATTTATGCTTAGAAATTTTTATAACTTTCTAGCTTGAGATGGCTATGATATGGAACTTTTCCAGTTAACTTTATTACTTGGTGTTATTTCCGTACTCTTCAAACTTTTACTGCTGTAGTTACTTTAGGGTTTTGTCAGAGGGCTTGGATGTATAGCTTCCTTGTTTCGGGAATGGGAGCTTAATTCGATAAGCGAAACAGCTAAAATCGTTTAGGGTGACCAAAACTACTTTTTCTATTTCTGTTTTCATTTCACTTGGCCTTTTCTGGGTACGTTATTATAAATTTTAATTTTCAACCTGATAATATTAGACTATCACTTATATGTTTCTTAAACTTGTTTTATGTGTAGGTGGTTCTCTTTTCCTGTTTGATCGGAAGGTATTGAGATACTTCCGGAAGGATGGCCACAATTGGAGGAAGAAAAAGGATGGAAAGACAGTGAAGGAAGCTCATGAGAAGCTAAAAGTATGTTGCAATTAAGATATTATTAACGTTAGCTTTTATGAGTGTATGATATGCATGCTTTTATTTTGATTAATATTTTTATCTTTTGAGCCTTTAGTAATGTACAAAGTACCAATGACATCTCGACCGAGTATGTAAAATATGATGCTATACCTACAATAACAATTTTTTTTTTGTGCACATGCATGCTAATATATTAATTTCATGTGAACATTCTACTTCTGTTGAGTGCTTTCTTAGTCAGTCATGAATTTTCAGACTTGGTGAAACTTTTTTAACAATATTTTTGGGCTTGACTTATCAAGAGTAATAAGCTGCTTCAACATGTCAAAAATTTCCAGGCTGGAAGCATAGATGTTTTGCATTGTTATTATGCTCATGGAGAAGATGATGAGAACTTTCAAAGGCGAAGTTACTGGATGCTGGAGGAGTATGAGAGCACATTTCTTTCACAGCTTGTTATGTTTTGTGGTTTGAGTGTATTATATTATTCAGAAAGCCTTTCTTTCGATTGTCAAGTACCTTTATTTTAATTAGTTGGAATTAGCCTTATGAGAATGAATAATGTTCTCTGCTTTTTTTTTCTTTTGTAATTTTCTGATGCATTATAGATCATTTATACTGTAGGCCATATGATTCCCTTTTATATGATTAAATGAGCTATGTTTTTATTGTCCGTGTTGCAGGTTATTAATTGCATGTTGTGATTTATTTTAGCATGTGTTCTTTTTCCAGCTAAATTAGCTGTTATTTACTCACCGCAATCCTGTACAGTCATGCCTTGCTTTTACTTCTTCCTAATTTTTTTTTATTTTATTCAACTGGCAATAGCTTCTGTTACCAATTCTACATCTATCTCAATTTCAAGTAGCATTTAAATTCGCAGTATTTGAGATTAATTTTCATGTAATGTTGGAGCTACAAGTGGTTTCCTTTTGGAATACTTTAAAAGCTTAATTTTGACCAGATGGTTACTTTTATTTTCCAATTTATCCTTTTTTCTTTGGAAAGTTGTTAGTTCATGAAATTTCTGTATTTAAGATAAATGCTCATCCCTTGACAAATTTTAACAAATACAACATACTTTAATGTTTTAGTGAAGGACCACTATGGCAAGGTGGGTGCAGACTCTGCATTAAAGGCCGATATAATTCAATCGAATATTTTAATTCATAATTTAATGTGCATAAAACTTTTTGAATCAATAAAACCTTTCTACTATGAGAGTTAGGATTCTTAAGGGAAATATAAACAAATTAGGATTGTTTCCACCAAAAATAACTATCCTTTTTTTCATGCTTTGTAAGTATCAGTCAACTTTTGAAACCCTAGGCCTCTTTAGTCAGAGTAGCATAATCTGGTTGTCTGCCACAACACCTCATTCACCATAGCATTATGGCCTTTAATAAACTTCACTGCAATGTTGTGGTCTACTTAGGTTCCATCACTACTATAACTCAGCTAAGGCAAGAGAGGAAATAGAAGAAGGATTGGGATAATTTTGAGTTTTTCATTTTAGGAATTTTGGCCTTTAAATAACCAACTTAAGTAGGAATTAATTCAAATTTAATGTTATCTGCTATTCTTCTCCTAAAATAATAGCACAATTTAGGAGAAATTCTATCCTTCTTAAATTATTTCCATAAAACAAGGAACAAACACATCTTTCATAAACTAATTCTACAAAAGAAGGAAACTTCATTTAGAATTTAAAATTTAAAATACATACTATTTCAAAATAAATTTAAATTTAAAAGTTCATTGTAATTTGTATTGCAATCTAACGAACAAAATTCTCTGGCTTTATTCTTCTTTGCATGACATTTGATTGGTGATATGTTTTTATATGTGAATTCCTGATGACTTCATCTTTCTAAACAATAGTGTGATTTGAATAGTTTTTCCAAAAGAGATTGTCTCGGATTGCAGCTCCCATTTTAGCATATTCTGTTCTACAAACAAACGAGCACTTTTTTTTTTACTCCTTAAACTTATTCTTTCGTTTCTTCTTTGTAGTATTGTTCTTATTGTGTTGTGATGGCCATCCTCTTGGGTAAACTACGGATCAACAATCGGGATTGCTCTTTAATGATTTTCTTTAGGAATAGAGCTCTTGACATTATTTTAGGACCTTCTGGTTTGCTGGTCTTCCCCATCTTCTAAAAAGATGAAACAAAAAATTGATTGGCTCTACACTTTCTATTTTCTTTTACTAGCTCAAATCTTTGTTGTTTTCATAAATTATAACATTCCTATACCATAGATCAGGACTTCTCAAAATGGCTTCCCATAGATTCAATAGAATAATTTTACAAATTATCTCATTAATAAAATCTCTTAAGAAACATTGTTCAGTAATTTGACAATTATTACTTAAATGTACGAATTCAAAGATTAAATTTTTGGATGTTTTGTAATAAATTAACCTAGTTTTTCAACAAAATCTTTGAAAATCAAGTTATTCTTACCCCGTTATTGATAAAATCAACGAGAAATATGCTTCATTGAAGATTAAGGTGAAAAGATTCCTCCTTAACCTTTTTGTTGACATGTATATGTAACATCAGAGCTAATGTAAGGTCTAACTTATATATGGAACCAAATTCAATTACTTCTTTAAAGGTGATGATGATGGTCTGTATCTTTTCTTCCCACATTGGCTTCGTTTTTTATACAAATTCCATCAAAATTTGAGATTATCTTGATTTTTTTTAATGACAGCATGAAGGTCGGATGTCTCACACTTTTGTGGTTGTTTCCTACAATTTTTCCTTTATAATTTCATGCTATAATTTTATTCTTTGGAAAAAGGCCTATTCTTTCTTCTACTGCTATGCTTTTAATGTAGCTTCAAGGACATTGGCAACTGGAAAAATTTACTGTCTGAAAACTCTAATGAAGTCCTAATATATACATCTTGAAGATTAATTTCTCGTTCAAAAAGATTTCTTAAGTAGTTTCTTGCCTTCTAAAATCTGCTGTGTGATCATCTAGCACACTCTAGTCGTTCTCTGTTCATTCTGCCATTGAATCCACTTTTCTTTATATCTAATGGGATAGAATTTTGTTTTCAACAATCTCTTAAACTTGGGCCATGCCAGGGCTAACAAATCTTCTTTGTTTGTGAATTCTACCTCGTTAAGAGAATAACCTCAATAGTGCAAAGGCAATCTTCTTTCTATCTGAACAATCGTACATAATGATGTATGGCCGACTAAGTTCGAACGAGTTATCTATTAAATCTGCTTCGATTGTCCTATTGTAGTTGGGTAGTTCTAACTTTGTTTCGACGTTAATGGGAAAGTCAGCTTTCTCTTCTCTCCTTGTTAATGGCACTTCTACAGATTTTTAAATTATTGTTGGATGTTTTTCTACCTTCTAACCAGATGGTCAAGCAGATAATGGTGATGGTATACATGCAACCATAGATTCAATGGAAGCCATCATTGTGGTTATTTGATCAGCAATTTGTTCGTGTTTGTTGAGAAAACGGTTCTGCAGGGCCTGAAACTTCTAATCATGGTCCATATTACCTTTGCATGATCCATTTCTAGTTTGCAATCACACCATCAAATTTTGTTATTGGTTGAAACTTCATATTTATGTTTCTATCTATGATTTGTGATTAGATGTGCAAAAGATTTTTTGAAGCTGTTAGGATTTCTGTAAGATGAGCGGTAGGGGTCCCCACAGGTACTGAATTAAAAATTTTCATAAATTTCATCTAAAAATAGCAAGCAAGGACGTTATCTTTTTTAATGAATTGGTCTACTACTGAAATTTCAATCCCCTTCAGCTAGAGTAGTAGAGCTGGTTCTCAGCTACAATAATGTTATTGTTATGGTAACTGTAGATATTTGGGAAGAATAAAATCTCTAATTTTTTATTAAGTAAATAACAAATATATATACAGTGCAGATTGACCCTCATACAATTGGAGGGAAAATCAAATCATCATGATAAAAAGGAAAGAAATAAAAAACACAATAATGGATAATTAAGAGAGAATACTTTTTCCCCCTCAAATATAATAGATGACCAATGGCTTCTTGAACTGGATTTCAATATCAACACTTCCCATCAAGTTGGGTTGTATGTCATACATCCCAAACTTGCGGCTTAGTTCACTGATGTGGTGCCAAGGAAGAGTCTTGGTAAGAATGTTAGTAATCTGATACTGAGTAGGGATATATCTTAGCTGAAAATTCCTTCCATTGACTTTCCAGAGATGAAGTGTGTCAATATTTATATGGTTGGTTTGATCACAACGTACTAGATTCTTTGAAATTCTGATGTTGATTGATTATCATTGAACATTTTAATAGTGTTTTTGTTCTCAATGTAAAGTTTCACCAATAATTTATTTAGTCACATCCCTTCACAACTTCCTAGGGCGAGGGCACGTTACTCAGATTCTATACTGCTTCTTGTCACCACAACGTACTTTTTACTTCTCCAAGTAATAAGGTTAACCCCATATAAATGAACAGTGATATTCTATCGGTCTGCTCTTTTGCCCGGCTAGCTTCAATGTAGATTTCAATTTCACGGTTTTCTATCTTCTTGAATATTAATCCACGTCTTGGAGTTGTCTTTAGGTGCCTCAGGATTTGAAAGGCCGCTTCTAAATTATTTTCATTTGGATCATTCATGTGTTAGCTCATCCATAAAAAAAAAAAAAAAAAGAAAAAAATTCAGGTCTTGTATATGAAAGATAATTAAGTTTCCCCACAAGTCTTTGATCTCTCTTTTTCCAACTGGGTGTTATTTTGTACTTTGGATGCTCGTCGATTAGGATCAATAGGAGTATCAATTAATTTACATCTCAACATTCTTATCACCTTTAATAAGCTGAGGATATATTTTTGTTGGGATATGACAAGGCCATTCCTGAATCTAGCTACTTCTATTCTCAAAAATTAACTTAAAGCTCCAAGATTTTTGATCTCAATCTCACAAGTCATTATTCTTTTGATTTTTTTCGAGTTCCCTCACATCACTACCCGTAAGAATGATGCCTTCTACATATATAATAAGGATGACTATCATATATTCTTGATTTGATTTCACAAACAAATTGTGATCAATCTGACACTGATAATACACATTGGCAAGAATAGTCTTAATGATTCTTTCAAACCATGCTCCAGGAAATTATTTCAACAAATGCAATGATTTTTTAGTTTGCACACCAACTGATTGCTTATTTTGTTCTTTAAATTCTAAAGGTATTTTCATGTACACTTCTTCCTCAAGATCCCCATTAAGAGATACATTTTTAATGTCTAGCTGATGTAAAGGCCAATCCTGATTTACAACTAATGACTGCAATACTCTTACTATCTTGAGTTTTGCCACTGCTTAAATATCACTTGGTAGGTCTTCCAATAAGACCGTGTGAACCATTTTGCTATTAGTCTTAGCCTTGAACCTTTCTTTGCTCCCATCTGCGTTGTATTTCACAGTGAAAACTCATTTGCACCTTATAAAATTTTCAAAGTTGTTTTGATCTCGGTGCCATTCTTTTCAAGGGCAAGAATCACTTCTTTCACAGCCTGTTTTCAAATAGGAATAGATAAGGCCTCTTGGATCCAAATTGTGAACAACATACTCTTGGATTGAATTTGGGACTTAACACATTATCCAAATTCTGAACAAAATATTTATAAGAGGATAATTTTTCATGCCACGGTTTCTTCTATTAGGTATTTTCTGCTAACTTGTTCTTCTTCCTCTTGGTGTTCACGATGTGTTGATCCAAGCTCTGTATGAATTCTTAGAGTGTGTGGAGTTGGTTCTGGTGATGTGCACTATTGATTTTGGATGCTGTCCTTTACATGTTCACTAGGTTTTTTCTTTCTGGAGTACACATAGTGTTCTTTGTTCTTGGTGGAAGCTGTGAGAGGATACAGTGGAGTAACAAATTTTATTTGATTTATGATAGTGGGGATAAGAGTGGATTTATCGGGATATAAGGGTTGTTTGCTTGATTTTCTCCATCACGTTGACTTTGTTGGGCTTCAATTCTGCCGGCTTTCCAGAAATTTCTAACACTTCTCCTTCAGATAACCATGTTTCATGCAATATTTACACTAAGGTGTGTTCCTCTTTGATTTGTTATCTTCAGGTTTATTTGTGATAGTGGGAACAAGAGTGGATTCATTAGAGATATAACAATATTCATAATGGTATCTTAAATTTGTTGTTCACTTCGACTATCCCCCTAAATGTAGGTTTGGGGTAATAAGGTTGGTTTTCAAAGAGGTGATATCCATGGAGTTATAACATTTTTTTGTTTCTGGAGAACAACATTTATACATTTTTTTGTTTGAAGTGTAGCCCTTAAAGTTGCATTTGATTGAACGTGGTTCCAGTTTGGTCTGGTTTGGTTGATGTAGATTAACAAAAGTGATACAACCATAAATTTTTAGTGGTATGTTGGAGGTGAAGGATTAAATATGTGGGTAAGATTTTATTAGGGTGTAGAGAGGTTTTTGTTAAAGTTTACCAATTTGCTAGGCATCCTATTTATAAGATATGAGGATGTGAGAATTGCATGACCCCATAGGTGTTTGGGTACATTGTTAGTGAATAGAATTGATCGGGCCACTTTGATATATTTGCTCTTTCTCTCAACCACTTCATTTTATTGAGGTGTGTCAATACAAGAGTTTATGTAAATGATGTCATTTTTGGACAGATAAGAGCCGAGAGTGGAGTTATAGTAGTCTTTTGTATTATCAGTTTTTAGAATTTGAATTTTGCTATGAAATTGGGTGAGGTTCATGTTGTTAAAGGTTTCAAATATGCTGTCAGTTTCAGATTTTTCTTTCATGAGAAAGGTCCAAGTGGCTCGTGTTGTAATCAATGAAGGTGACAAACCATCTAGCTCCATTTGTGTTGCTCATTTTGCGGGATGTGTTGGTTTATATTTCAGGCTTGGGTAGACTTGTCAAGTATTTTTAGCAAATTGACAAAGTTCACGCTGAAGTGAACTAAGCTTTTTCTTGATATATTAACGGGGATGCTATTTCTTAATATCATGGAAGTTAGAATGTCTATGGCGAAAATTTCATAACATAATATAACTTGACTCACATGAAAAACCGACTCAAATATAAGACTTGACTCAAAGGTATGTGAATGAAGGGATGATCTTTTTGAAGTGGGAGTCCTTGTAAGCTGATAGAGTCCATAATACATATCAACAGGGCCAATCACCTTCCTCAAGTTCATTACTTGAAATTCACGTAAATTAGGTAGAATTTAGTAATACAATTCATGTCTCAAGTGAGTTTACTGGTAGACAATAAATTGCAATAAAGTTTAGGGACATAAAACACAACTGGAAAAATAAAATCATTTGTGAGTTTCACACTTCCTCTTCCTTCCACAGATAAGAGAGAGTCATCTATGGTTCTAACTGCACCATGGTGTTTGCAAGAATGGAATTATTGAAAAGCAGCGATATCACCTGTCATGTGGTATGATGCTCCGGAGTTCACTATCCAAGGTTGATTCTTTCTATTGAGAGCAACAAAAGCAGATGAAAGACTGCTTTGATGTGCTAGATGGCTAGTTTAAGGTTCAGAATATTGTCCCAGAATTCTTTGGAGAGCTTCAAATTGTTTCTTACTGAATGGACTATGTTCGTAAGACTTGTCTTTATTTGATGCTTTGTTTACCTGATTTTTCCCATCACTTTTGATTTTGTTGGGCTTCCAATCTGCAGTCTTTTCATAAATTTTCTAACTCTTCTCTTTCAGATGACCAAGTTTCTTTTAATGTTCACTCTAGGGTTTGTTGTTTTAATTTACTGTTCTGGGCGATTTGTGAGTGTATAAAACCGGCTTGTCAACATTTTATGTAGTGGAATTAACTGTTATCAAGAATTTCCTTTTGCTTTTCTCCCTTCATACTCTAGTAAAGCTTCATGAATTGAGAGAAGAGGTTTGGTTCCCATTATTCTCCTTTGACTTCATCTAATTACTTGTTGAGTCCTAGAAGGAACTTGATAATGCTCTTTTGTTCAACAATTATTTTGTAAAGAGTAGTCTTATGAACACCTTCATGTGTATGTTTCATACATTTTTAGTTGGAGCCAAAATTTGAAGAGGGCGTTGAAGTATTGAATATTTGGATAGGATTTTATGAGGGAGTTGAGAGATTTGTTAAAGCTTAGCACTTTGCTAAGTATCTTATCTATGAGATAGGTGGATGAAATAATTGCATCACCTTATAAGTTTTTGGGTACATTGTTAGTCAAAGGAATTGATTGGGCCACTTTGAGAAGATGTTTGTTCTTTCTCCATCACCTTTGACTTTGTTGAGCTTCCAATTTGCAGGCTTTCTATGCATTTTCCAACACTTCTCTTTCAGATGACCAAATTTCTTGCAATGTTTACATATGGTCCGTTTCTCTTTGATTTGTTATCGTCAGGTTGATTTGTGATAGTGCGGATAAGAGGGGATTCATCATCAGGGTTATAAGGGAGGTGATTGCAGTGAATTTGGAAAAACAGACCATGTGTGGGGTTGAAATGAATTTGTTGTTGAACCATATGAAAATGTTATTGTTGCTACGCTGCCATGCCAAGGCAAGTGGGGAAATAGAAGAAGGATTGGAAAAAGTCATGGATTTATTTTTACTGAGAAATGTAAGCTTTTAATCTGGAAATTTACTATAGGAATTTAATTGAATTCAGCATTATCTTGTCTAAACTAACTCCATGATTTTAGATGAATATTGACCTTATTAAACTAATTTTATAAAATAAGTAACATTCGATCATGGTGGCAGAACCAAAAATTTTTGGAATCGGGAGCATAAATAAAAATTTTCAAAATGTTTCTCAATATTTTTTATTCAGACCTGGGATCAAGATTGGCGGCTTAAAAAAATTAGTAGAATTATGTGCAGCTGAAAACTGTTGGTGTTCAACAAAATATTTCTATAACATATATTGGAGATTAGAATTTATAAATCTTTAAACTCCTAATAAATTAAAATCAACAAAACTTCAATTCATATTACTTCAATCTATCATTTTTTCTTTCAAATAAGACACACCATGAGTATGAATATTAAAGGATATAATATTTATTATTAATTATAGTGAGATAAAATCTAAAATGCTGCTGTCATCAACTATTAAATTTGAAAAAAAGAATTAAGCCAAACCTAACAAAAACAGTTTAAAAACATTAACTTAGAAAAAAAAAAGAGAAACAAAACAATCACAATTTTGTGTGACGAAATTAGTAACATAAACAAAGCTACACGATTCTTACAATAAACATTCTAAACCTTTCATAATTCAGTTAAAAAATCATATTATTGTTTTTTTTTTAACTTTGGATACAGATATGATCGATATAAGTGCAGTTAAGACTGAAAATTGAAACTGAAACTATTTAGGAATTCAAAAAAATAAAATAAAATAAATAAAAGGTAATTGCTTAGTAGGTAGTAACCCTTATTATTAGAATAAATAACAAAAAACAATAGATACCAAGTTCTCAATAATGTCATATAACCTAGATAAATGTTTTAAATTATGAATAAACTGATCGGTCGTTCATCTGAAATGATGAAATAGAAATTAGTTTGCTTTTATAAATAAAATGGCTTAAGAAAAACTAGAGATTTTATTAATCTCAAGGTAAAATCTTCATCTGTTATAAGATTTCTCTACACAAACCTATTAACCAAGTATGAATCCCCAATTCATGATATTCCACATTAAACAATGCCATAGAAAAACCGTCAGCTCTTTGATGACAAAAAAATTAAAAAAAGAAGAAACGGAGAAAGGAATCTTGTAGGTTTTTCTTATAGTCGGGAAAACAAGTTGGGGCAGGGGTTGATAGAATTAGGAGAAAAAAAAGTGGTTGTGGTGGTGCGTGGGGCTATAAAAAAATTAAATTTCCAAAACCATGTCCATAAAAGAGGGAAACTTAAAACTAAATTTAAAATTCGGATGCAAATTTATCCATAATAAGTTGACCATTAGATGCTCTATGGCGCTGAATGTTGGCCTTTAAAAGAGAAGCATAATAATAAGTTAAGTGTTGCCGAGATGAGAATGATTAGGTGGATGAGTGGCTTGACACTTAGAGACAAAATGCGGAATGAATATATTCGTGATAGGGTTGGTGTAGCTCCTGTGACAGACAAATTAGAGAAAGTCGTCTTAGATGGTTTGGTCATATTAAACGTCGACCATTAGATGATCCGATTAGGAGAGTAGATGTTTTAAATTTGACTTGTGTTAAGAAAGACAGAGGTAGACCTAGGAAGACTTGGGCTTATTGTATTAAAAATGATCTTAATTTACCAGAACTAAATGAAAATATGACACTAAATAGGACACAATGGAGAAAAGGATTCATGTAGCCGACCCCACGTAGTGGGATTAAGGCTTTGTTGTTGTTGTTATTGTTGTTGTAAGTTTAAAATGCAAAATTGATCCTTATCATATTGTAAACTAATGAGTTCGGATATTAATGAACTCTATAGAAGAGTTATCTATCGGAACAATACTCTTACCGATCTATTAGCAACAAGTAGATCTACACCAGGGGAATTAGTAATGTGTCAGGAGAAATTGGTACAAGAGGCCGTGGATACACTTTTTGATAATGGGATCCGCGGACAACCCATGAGAGATGGTCATAATAAAGTTTACAAGTCATTTTCCGATGTAATTGAAGGCAAAGAAGGAAGATTTCGTGAGACTCTGCTTGGTAAACGGGTGAACGTGTCGATTATTCGGGGCATTCTGTCATTGCCATAGGTCTAGATTTTGATCAAATGATCCATTTTTCAGGAACTTGATCTCTCTTTTATGATTTTCAGTTGATGATCCGATCCATCTTCATCTGTGGACTCATGATGGCCTGATCTTCCTATCTAATGTTGTGATCTGAAATATTCCTCCATTTGAAATCTACTAATAAATTAAATTTATGTTAATTCAACTTAAGTTAAAGCTGCAATGTCACAGGCCTAATACTTGGGCATTCCCTCCTTTTTTCTCAAAAAGTTAAACTTAAAATATTTCTTATTTTCTATTAAATTTGTGGTTATGTAGTCTCTAGCATATTCATGGTTAATCTAATGTTTAAAAAGCAAAAAATACAAAGTGCATAAGATCATGACACTCGAGAAAACAGTGAAAGCTTCAAAGTGAGTTTTATTAACTTTATAGTTCATCGAAATGTTTAAATATCAAAATAAGTATAACTAATGTAAAATTTTGGAATTTAGAAGATAGAGAAAGTTATAGGGCATCAAATTCATTGAACGAAGATTATGATTGTGATAAGCAAAGATTTAGATTGTGAGCAGCAATTTTACTGTTGTGGGTGATGTTAACTATTTGTTTGATGTTCAAAATTTAGTGGCAGTTCCATCCCCTGCAAGGGAGGAGGAATAGGGTTTAACCAGCTCCCGCAACACCCCACTCCCCCACAACACCTCCCAACCACCACCGAACTAAAGTTTCTCGAATGCATTATTTTGCTGTCTGAAGTCCTTAGATGACATTTCCTAGTCCCTGCTACCTACTTTTTTGCACTAGTGGAACGAAATCTCATATTTTTTTTTCATCAATCATGTTACTCTATACAAACTTCTATCCATTTACAAATCATTCACTATATTATTTTTGTTTTTGCAGGGAATTAATGCATATTGTTCTTGTACACTACCATGAAGTCAAGGTTTGAGTTCATTCCCTGTTTTGGCTCTCATTTGGCTGTTTTCTTCATTGACTTTAAAAGGGAAAAAAGTGCCCTTACTATTCTTCAAAAAATATAAGCTAAATTTTGTTTTCTTGATTCTCTCTCCTTGCCTTAACTGCCTTTCTGTGAGTCTTCGAGGACTGCACCCAAGGTATGGGGAACTTGACAGTAAGAACAGTGGGTGTTCGATTTTTTTCTTGCGGCTCTTTCGGCTAGTTGTTTCTCATCTATCCTTGATCAGAAAAAAAAAAATAAACATGCTCCTTAATTTAATATGGTTAACTATTGGGAAGCTGAAGAACTTCAAAGAAAATCGATGAAAGATAGAGGAGAAAATGAATTTGGCATATTAATTATGTTCATATTTGAATTTATTGGTCTGAAATGTTGTGGTGGTTTCAGTTTTCTTAAAAATACATATTCAAAATTTTTTGGCTTCTTAATTTAATTGGAAGCTATCCAAATAAACTTCTTCTAGTAGCTTTAACTAATACCCAGTGTGGTGATTAGAGGTTCCAATGCTTATTTGGGTGATTCAGTTTTGTCAATGGATGTAAGATGTTCAAATGGACTCAAGTATTTAGTGAGAGAGAGAGAGCGGGGGGAGGGAGAGGTGGGCTAGGAACTACTTTTACCCAATGATTAATTCTCACATTTTATTCTCAGGGTAACAAAACAAAATTTCTTCAACCAAGAGAGGATGGCACAATCTCACGTATTACCCATGTAGATAGTCCTGCACGTTCCAACTCCTCTGTAAATCAAAGCCAGTCGCCTTCATTAGCCGCCAATCTTGAAAGTCCTAATATCACACATTTATCAGAATATGAAGATGATTCAGGTCTATTTGGTACTCCCTGCCTATCTGTTATGTGTCATCAGATTCAATATAGATAACTGATTCACATTTCAATCATTCACCCTTTCCTCCAGTGTATCTAAAGCGAAATTCGATGCAGCAGATATTTTTCAATCAAGTTCCCGATACAACTCTTTCCTTACGATGCAGCAATATGGACCTCGGATGAATGTCAAACTTGCAAATTCTTGTGATATAGCTCCAGAAAAAGATCATCCATGTAAGATTACAATTTTCTGATTATATTATGCCTGTGTTCTTGTTTGATCCCTATCTTTGGGAAGCCTTTCAGGTGGCTATCAGAGATTGCAGGCTGAAATACCTACTTTTAATTCTTTCACAGTTGCTCAAGTTGGCATGCACAGTCTTGCAAATGAGTCTGATGGTGGATTAACCTTTACTGGTACCAAAACAATGAATGATATGGCATCATGGCATGAAATTTTCGAACGATGTTCAATGGAGTTGGAATCATCTAATTTTGACATGATTGTTGCATCTACTTGTGCTAATACCATGGAGGAATTTCCTCGGCAAGATTCTGTGGAGAATATTCTGAACAGTGGCCTCCTTGATGCCAATGAGGATGGTGCAGCAGTACTTAGCAAGCCAATTTGGCAGGTGCGCCACAATTTCATGCATTTTATGATGAAAATATTGCTGAGATGGCACACTTTGTTAGGATTTTTTTAAAAAAAATTAATGAAAGTTTTTAAAAGCTGCTATTAACTGCAAAATTCCATGTAGCATATCAAGAAAATGCTTACTGCTATGCTAACTCTTGCATTCCTTCGATATTGGCCAATAACTAATTCATGTTTTCATGCTAAGAATTCATGACATGATTGATAATGCACATCATTGTATTGTCTTATAATATTAAATAAATAAATGAATGGTTTTAAGAACTTTTGTACTTTTCATTAATTCAAGTATTTAATAACCGTAGAAGCTTTCATATTTTATTATTTTCTATGAAAGATGTAAGAGGATAGGAGCATATGTTATTGATCGACATATATTTTTTGGAAAACTTGAAGATCTTGAAGCATTATGTTTTGTAGGTAATATTAGTATTTAATAACCGTGGAAGCTTTCATATTTTATTATTTTCTATGATAGATGTGAGAGGATGGGATCATATGTTAGTGATCGACATATATTTTATGGAAAACTTGAAGATCTAGAAGCATTATGTTTTATAGGTTATATTTGAGATTCTTGAGTTCTATCCTTAACTTTGATTGGAGAAGAATGATGATTATCCACCCATAACTTTGTAATAAGTTAAGCAACAACTATTATTATGCTAACTAACACATATGCTAACTAACACATAGTACTGAGCAAGCCAAGAGGTCCTCTTCTCTAGTGTAAGCTTTGCCTATGGCTTTAGGATTTAGGAGGATCGGAATAATCTCATGATCAAATGCACCCTCTGATCCGAAGCATGCACATCTCCTAAGACGTAAGGTGGTCTCGTGATAACTATTTGGTGGAGTTAATGAGGAATAGAGAATGACTGACTATTACTTCAGAATTTGTCACTATTCATTAAGGGTTGCGTGGATGTTGCATTAAAATCACTAAGAGAAAATGGAGGCCTTTTTGAAGCTTGTCGGTCAACTTTTTTTTCGAGATTGATATAGATTTGAAAATATGGTATATGAAAATAATTTTTGAGATTTAATTTAAGTATAAAAGATATATAGTTTGAGTTTTAAAAGTAGTATGTTTTAATTTTTGAAAAATGAGACCAAATGGATCTCATTAGTCTGATAGTTTGCATAATCGTGCCTGATACCGCGAATACTACACCTTCCCGAGAGATAAGTGTAGACCTCAGCGATAGACCCAATCCTGCAAACTAAGAGATTTG
>NW_018164578.1:316501-333251 GCF_001263595.1 Phalaenopsis equestris
TTCCTTTTAGAATCGGAGCGGGAGCCGTTTTTTTTTTTGGGAAATTAATAATTTCCAAATGCAGGGAAGGATTTAATTAGAATGTCTTAACACCTGCATTAATTTTGATTAAGACAAAAATTAAATGATTCACCTGAATTTTGAAATTTGAATTTCAAATTCAGGTGAGCTGGTGCCTAGCCCATGCTCAGCCTGAATCGAACCCGGGTCAAACCTGGTTTGAGTCCCGGCCCGCACCTAAAAAAGCATCGATTTCCGTGCGGTTCGCGCGAGTGTGGAACCACAGCAATATGGGTGTCTTTTCTAGCTAAAATCGACGTTCCGGACGCATCGGCGTAGTCCGTTTCGTCATCCGGGGTCGTCCGGACGAGTTTGCCAGCGGGCGAGTCAATTTAAGCCAAAATTGTGCGTGATGCAACAAGTGCGTTGCTGAGTCACCGAGGGTTAACCTAAGGTCGTTTGATCCTATAGGAACTCATTTTCAGACCCTCTGCATGTTGGTCCTTAGCCCTTGCAACTAGAAGTTGAGTGCTTGGGACCATTCGTGCGAGTTTTCACAAAAAAAAAAATGAGTAAAGAAGCGGTTTGAAGTTCTACGGGAGGTGGGCTCCATTACTAGTCCGCTAGGATGGTCAACCAGGAACTCCTAAGGCTAGATCCTAGGTTCTAAGATTAGGAGGCTAAGACCTCACTAAAAATGAGGTCAACAAAGCTATGTAAACATGATGGTTGACATCTTAAGTGTATGTTGAGAGCATTACATTCTTATGGCATTGAGATCTTTTCAAAGTAGAGTGTAGGTGATCACTGTAGGGAGTTAAAGTTTCGACATTTTTAATTTGGGCAGTTGATCTCTCTTCTTTTGGTGGATTTTTTGTGATCCCTATTTTCTTGTCTTTTAGTTATTTTGTCTCTCTATGTTTTTCCTTTTTTTTTGCACCATCTTTTTCTCTCAGTTCTAACAATTTTCTTCCTTCTATGAGCTAGACAAAAGTTTTTAATAAAGGTCAAGTATCGTGGGACTAAATGGGAGTTCATATGATGAACATACAGTTGGTTGGATTTTGTGCATAGACGATGATTCTACCAAAGGTTGAAGTTGTCAATCTTATGTTATTAAAGGCGAAAACATGTTGACTAATTAGATGCACAGTGATGTGCTCAGGAGCAAGTGACTCTGGAAAGGCTTCTTGTCAAGCCAAGAACATTTAAAAGAATTTGAGTTGAATTTTTAATCGAATTTTCAAATCGACACATCTACTCAACCCTTAAAAGAAAAATACTCTTACCCTGAGATAGATAAGAAACATTAAAAAAAAATTAAGATATTTCATGATCCAAAAAGCATTTAAAGACTTCGTGAAATGTTTGACTTCTGATCTTTGCAAGTTGATGCATCATATATGACACTGAATGAGCCAAATTTAAATTTGGATGGCACATGCTTTGTTTTTGCTCTTCATGACCGCACTGATTGCCATCTTGTCGTAGTGTCGATGACAAATCCGGGAGCAACATTGGGTTCCAATGCCACTTCTTGCATAATGGATTGAACAAGAGATTTGTGAAAGCCTTGAAAAAGTTGAGGAAGGAGAAAGAGTAAGACGAGACACGAGGGAAGGGAAGAAGAGGGATGATGGAGTGGAACTTGGCATAGAACAAAAGAGTATGGTGAAAGTTTTTAAGAAACAATTTCATTTTTTTATATGATCATTGGGGCTTTATTTATCATATAAAATTTTATTATATAAAACTAAGAATCAAGCTTATCCTAAACCAACAAATAACAATATCATCCATGTAATTGGAAAGGAAGTCTAAAATTGAAATAATAAACTAATTGCAGTAATAATTGTACTAAACTATTAAGAAATGACATCTGAGTAATATGTGTACTTTAGATAATAAATTTGTAACTTATACAATTATTAATGACTAATGATGCTTACCACGAGTTTAGGAAATCCAAAGAGTCAAATCTGTGTGAATTAGCAATAGATTCTAAACAATAGAAAGAAAAATAACACAGTTAGAATTTTATGCACAAAATAAGAATTTTGATACTATATCTCCTTAAAAAAAAGAATCCAACCACACTTTTCAATTAATAACTAAGTATGATAGTCGAATTAAAATGAGAAGAATTGAGAATCCATAATACATATCTTACCTTTGAAGAAGGACATTGCATGCCAGAAGAATTAAATCAAGAGGAAAATCCATGGAGATTCAATTGTCAATAATATTTATAGAGGTTTGGCCACATAAAAGAAATTTGGCTACAAGAAGAGGACGGAGGGAGAGTGAGAAGCTCAACCAACTCCAAGAAATTTAGGATTATACCAAATTTAACTCCACAAATTGCTCTTGCTATGATTATCCCTTTTAAGAGTGATTTTAAAAAATCTTCTCTTATTTTATCTAGATATTGTCATTTCATTTATTGAACTAAATATGATAAACATTAAATAAGTAGCTATCTTATCTAGAATGACTAGAATTTATCTTAATATCTTTGAAGTAGTTCCTACTTTTAGGTTAGATTTGAATTTTCATGTAATTTTTAATTTTCCTTGTTAAGGGATTAGATGTGTATAAATATAGTTTGTAATTAGTCTTTGAAATAAATTGAAAGAATTCAATTCAATTGGCAACAAATAGTTTCTCTCATGTCTCTCTTCCAACTTGAGTTTCACCCTTGTTTCCATCTCTAAGGCCTCCAAGGAAGGGTGCTATGAGGGAAAACATGGAGGCATGAATTTTCAAATCAATAACATGGCTTCCAAGCCAAAAATCCCATTCTCGCTCTCCTTTTTTCTTCTTCTCTCTTTTGATTTTTGGCTTTGTTAAGTCTTTTTGAGTTTGGAAAGATAAGAATTGACAACAAGAAACTTTAATTAAGGTTTTGATGATTATTTTAGGGTAATTGTTTTTATTTGATTAACTAACCATTGGAGAAGGCTATTTGACGTTAAAGGATCTTATTAAAATAACTTTCTAATTTGCGAAGTTTGATAGATAAGTCAACTCATTAGTGGTCACAGGTAAAGGTAAATTGTTGATCATAACTTTAATGATGAAAGATCATGCGGCAGGAAATTTGAAATTTTGGATGGTGATAAGGATAATCTGATGATGTTTATTTTTTTTTTAATTTTTGAACTTATTTTGGATGAATTTGCATTTTAATTAAAATTTAATTATACTTCTTCTTTGGAGTTATTTAGGAAGGATAAGGTTTCTAATTTGAAGGAGTAGAAGATACAAATTCTTTTTTCCCCTAAATTAGTCTTTCTTTCTTTAAAAAAATTAAGCTCTCCAAAGATCGTTATCTACTTATATGGTTATTACAGCTAGTGTTGGTACAATAGCAATTGCAGATGCAATAATATCAAATGATACTAAAGCAAATTGTGATTACTATGGCATCAACTGTTAGGAGGCAAAAATCACTTGGTGGGAGTTTCTTACAAGAAACTCAATCAATTATCTTATTGTAGATTCTTATCATCATGTTATAGGATTGCGTCGGATTTCCCTTGTTGTAGAAAAATTCTTATTTATTTGAAAGTATCTCTCACATCTCATTCTGGAGTTTAATATTGTATTAAAACGCAAGTTTCTACTCGTAGAAAAAAATCATTGTTAAATAAAGGATTGGAAGGTTACTCATGAAGATCTATGGAGCATTCAGATTACTACCATGAGATAATCATGACAAAACAAATAGCCACAATGGTGGGTGCCTCTGAAGCACTTACTATTAAGATAGTGTCATTGTCATCTACTTCACTACCCCATTCAAACAGAAGGGCCATCCCATAGAAGACAGTCATCAATTAAGGAGAATCCATTAATAGAGAGGAGTTGTGAAAATTTAGGAGAGAAAAGGAACTTCTCTTTAAGGTTGAAGCAAAATTAAAGTTAATTACTACAACGAACTAGTCAAAGTAGTGGCGATAAAGGAATATTTTGATATTCTTGAAATATATTTAATGGTTTATGATTATCCAGATAAAAAGAAAATTGCATTTGCTTGTTTGGAGAGTTTCTTACATGTTTTACTACAATGGAGTACACAATTTAAAAATTGTTATCCGTCAACTTTGGCAAGTTGAGTGTTTTATAGATTGTTAAAAGCTTGATTTTATTCTATTGGCCAAAGAAGAAAAATAAATTTGATGGCATGAATTGACGTAGGATTACTTGCAAAATCTACAAGAACGCACAAATGAATTTAGAGGCATGAAACTTCTTTAATAATAAATGGTTAATGAAAAAATCTGTATTGATGAAATATATAGTAGGGCTTTATGAAAGCCTTGGCTCAAAATTGAAGCTTTTTCGGTTGTTAATATTCTTGAAACTAGCATAAAACTATATCACTTTAGGAAAGAGTTAATACACTTTCTATCAATGTAAAATCTTAACGTGGAATTGTAAAGAAGATGATTGAAAGTTTAGCTGTGGAGAGCAAGACAAAATGCCGCCATGTTGTTATTGCAAAAAGCTAGGTCACATGTTTAAGAATTTCTGGAATTTTTATCAATAAAAGATGCCAAATGGGAAGAAAGAAAAAAAATATCATCATTACTACTTAAGAAAAAAGTGCTGTTGTAAGAGTGACGAAGGAAAATACTTTAATTCCTTATGTTGCACTTACATGCTGATGAAAAACCTAGTGAAGATTTGTTTCATATTTAGGTGAAATTTATCATCATTGATTTCACTTTGGATCTAGATAGTGAAAAAAAAATCTTGCCTTTCTAGTTTTACTTGAAAAATTAGAGATAGTCACCACTCAAGATTCAAAATCTTATTCTCTGAGTTGGTTTTAAGAAGGCATGTTTTTTCTAGAAATTTTATTGCTGTAGTCTGTGAAGTTGTATCATTAATTCCGTTTTATTTAATGCTAGATAGTCTATAGTTTTCGTATAGGTATGCTATTTTCTATAGAAGGTAAACTGAAAATTGTGCTTCTAAAATGTGAGAAAGAATAAAAGGTTGATCTATTGTTCCACCATTATAGGAGATAGAAAAAACCAATGAATCGAACTATTTTGAGAGATTCAAGAGCTTTTGTGTTAATAAAGAAAATAGATGGAGACAATCTAGTACTTTGTTTGTCTATGAGGATGAACCATCATGTGGCAAAAATAGAAGCCAAGGTCAAGGGTTTGAGGAAATAAAAATAAAAAGAGCTCTCATCTGTAGGTGCTAATGAGCTAAAATAGAGATCTATAACTTTAGAGGATTTTGGCAGAAGATTCTTTTTTTAATCTTGTTTTTGATAAAAAGATGTTCATTGGGAGTCCACAAGTATGAATTATTTATCAAACATTCAAATATCAAGATTTTAAGACAAGAAATTTGTACCATTGGATGATGATGAGACAAAAGTGTAAGGTTAACCTTTGAATAATGAATTTAAATATTATGGTACTTATTTATTTTTTAAAGTTAGATTAGGAAAGATAAGCTTGTTTTGAAGAACTTTAGTTAGTGATAAAATCGTTTCTTATTTAATGAAGTTAGTGTAGGAGAAGATAAAGTTTAATTTAATTTAGTTCTTGTTTTTTTACAAATAGAATATACACTGCAATATAAATTACTTGTAACTCAAAATATTTTCTCTCTTTCTCTAGCTAGAATATTATATTACTAGCACAAGCACTATAGCAAACCATGACAATTATAGATACTTTGAGTACTATGGCAAACTGTGGTTATCATAGCTGATGAGTGGAAGGCAAAAATTAGATAGAAAGGATGTTCCTATAATAAGAAAACTGAATCAGTCCTCTTATTGCAGACCCTCGTCATCACTCTAATAGGATTACAGTGATCACCCTTTGTGTTGAAAAATTCTCACTAGTTCCCAATGCCTTCCACATGTTCAATTATGGATCATAATTACATTTGATCTTGTAAGAAAGCCATAGATGTTTGCATGCCCTCTTGAAAAAAAAAACCCGGTATTGTAGGAAAATATGTTCATTCACATCATCATTTTCTATTCATTTGATATCATTGTATAATTTCTTTGCGGTGTAAACTTGATTTCAAATTGCTATGTTATTTGATACATGCATGTAGATACTGCAATATATTAGAGTGAAAAGTTGTAGGTAATTCTATTTGGTGTTCCAAAACATTATAACGCCCTTATATGGAACAAGTTTAGAAATATGCCATTTCGCTCTTTTATTTAAGTTGTTCAAGATGTATTTAATTTGAGTCTTTATTAACATGCATGTAAGTATTCCTTTAATTAAATATTAGATAGTTGAATAATACATTTATGTAGAAATTCTAAGTGATTGACCTTACTTGAGGTTTTGGGTTGATAATAAATTTGATCCTTCGTATATAATGCCCAACTTTGACCCCTTTCGGTTCACTACCCTTTAACAAATGGTATTCAAGTTAATGGTTTCACTGAGAATCCGAGATCAAGTGGTTTATGCGATTTGTGTATTCGAGCTTTTTGTTCTTCCATCTTGATAAAGGTTAAAGAGTAGGTGATGCTCACAATGACTCGTGTAGTTATGTGGGTTTTTGACGTATGATACTTGATAACATTAAACAATTTTCATTGGCGAGTGAGTTATGGTTGGTGTGCAGAGCTTTCATGTGAGGGAAGATTATTAAGGCACATAAAAATTTTGAGTATAGCTCAACATTTGATAGTTGAATATTTTGCTGTAGACATAACCATGGGTTTGGTTCTCATCCATGAGGTTAAGATTTTGGGCTAAAAATTGTTTTGACCACTATCATATCAAGCCCGAGACTGGTCTCCTATTAGTTTCTACCTCCTACACTCTCCGCATCCAATTATTAATACCTTAAAATGTTTTTGTGCCCTTAAATTCTTTCATTTGTCCTGTGATTAACTTTTTAGCATGAAACTGATGGAACTTGGAGAATCATTCTATCACAAGTTCTTTTTCGTCGCAAAAATCTACGCATTATGTGTTTATTGTTCCAACAAAGACTAGAAACTATTTCTTATCCCTGCACGACGTCAACTTGCAGTTTTATGATGATGAGGTGGGCTCCCTCATTCCATCTATTACTGAAGCTGAAAACATCCAAAAGTCAGATACAAATCACATGAATCAACTTTCAAATTTGTCTTCCATAGATAATCAAGATTTGAAGAAATATGATAGCTTCTCTAGATGGGCGAGCAATGAACTTGGAGAGGTGGATGACTCACTGATTACCTTAAATTCTGGATTATGTTGGAGCACGCTTGAAAATGATAGTGTTGTTGCAGAACCCAGTGTGCATAATGAAGAGCATTTTGATACATATCTTATGGGCCCCTCAATTTCTCATGATCAGCTTTTCAGCATTATAGATTTCTTTCCAAATTGGACATATACAGAACTGGAGACCAAGGTATGTGAACATAGATGTAATGTTACCATTTTCTCATACTGCATTTGAGTAATATTTTGAATTCCTTCCAAGATAAATGAAATCTTCTTCTAGAATCACTATGTTAGTTGTTTCGTTTGTATCTATGAAGCAGGTTCTGGTTAAGGGAAAATTCTTGATGAATAAAGAGGATGTGCAAAAATACAGTTGGTCATGCATGTTTGGTAATATTGAAGTGCCAGCTTATATTTTGGCTGATGGAAATCTATGCTGCTATACACCATCTCATAAGCCTGGAAAGATTCCTTTCTATGTGACCCGTTCCAATAGGTTTGCTTGCAGTGAAATACGAGAGTTTGAATATAAGCTGAATAACATGCAAAAATTTGAAAATACTGATTCTGATAGTAGCAATACAAACGATATAGATCTTCTATTCCGTTTTGAAAAGCTTTTAGTTTTGGAGAACTCTGATCACACTAGTCCTGATTCTAGTCATGAGAGACCTCATTCAAACTGCACCATTTGCTCTATGATGATGGAAGTTGATGTTGAGTTGCTCAATTTATTCAAGCATGCCCCTGATGAAGACTCCCCCCATATCGCTGCAGAGAACTGGCTGCTTGAAGAGCCATTGAAAGAGAAACTGCATGTGTGGCTTCTTCATAAAGTAGGGGAGGATGTCAAGGGTCCAAATGTCTTGGATAACGAGGGGCAGGGTGTGCTTCATTTAGCAGCTGCCCTTGGTTATGATTGGGCTATTAAACCAATCATAGCTGCTGGTGTTGGTATTAATTTCAGAGATGTGCATGGATGGACCGCACTTCATTGGGCTGCATTTTTTGGAAGGTTAATATTAAATAATACATCTCTCTTTTGATGCTTTCTAATATTTTAGTTTTTTGTAGCTTTTTTTAATTTTTTTAGTTCTTACAGAGAGAGGACGGTGGTTACGCTGATTGCATTAGATGCATCTCCTGGAGCTTTAACTGATCCAACTCCTGAGTTCCCTTCTGGAAGAACCCCTGCAGATTTGGCATCTCAAAATGGGTACAAAGGGATTGCTGGCTTTCTGGCGGAATCCTCGTTGTTAAAACATCTTCGAGAGCTCACTTTGAAGGACTCAAAAGGCTGTGATTTAACTGAATCCTCTGGTTTACTGGACTACCATCACAGTACTGATATGGGCAGCTCACATAATGCTTTTGGGGGGACACAAACTTCACTGAAAACTTCACTAAGTGCTGTCCGTAATGCTACTGAAGCTGCAGCACGAATATATCAGGTTTTCAGGGTGCAGTCCTTTCATAGAAAGAAAATCATGGATTATGGTGATGAAAATTGTAGAATTTCAGATGAGGATGCCATTCCACTTATTTCTGTAAAAAATAACAAATCAGGACAACATGGTATGCCTGTTCATGCTGCTGCAATTAAAATTCAGAACAAATTTCGAGGATGGAAAGGTAGGAAAGAGTTCTTGACTATCCGGCAGCAGATTGTCAAAATCCAGGTAAGTGTAGCCGAGTCTTCTGTTTGTGCATTTTGTTGATGGAACATTCTCTGATTTGCATTCCAGGCCATGTTTTGCGTAATTGCCTTATGATTGTAGGTGTTCCTGTTGAATGGTCATTTTTCATTACTTGCTTGGTCTATATACGTGTAGTTGAATTGGGTTTGAATGTCACTGGATGTTGGAGATTGTATTGTTTATTTTTTCAGTTCTTTAAGTTTGGTTATACTTATACAAACATGTTAGGCTTTGCAGGACTACTATTTTGCAACCAAATCATTTTCATATTTATCGAAAGGAAATACAACATAACATGTTAGGCGTTGCAGGACTACTATTTTGCAACCAAATCATTTTCATTTAAAGAAATTTGCACACGTTGCACCCAATTCTTCTTTATATATATCTCACACCTGAAATTTCATATTTATATACATAGCACTTTGGTACTTTAAACTTATGCATAAAAAGGTCTATTTCACTTTTAAAAAGTGATAATAGTGGTATTTCTTTTGTGATATTAAAAATTTGAGTGTTATGTGTGTAAATATAAAAGTATGGGTGTGGGATATGTAAATACATAAGAATTGTGTGCTATGTGTGTAAATGCCCCTTTCATTTAATGGTGTCCATAATAAATAAAATTTTTAAGGATTTTCATGGTGTTTAGTATACTAACTTTTGGAGAAATTGCATCTCTGCTTGAAGTAAACTTTTAACAGCTGGAAATTGGGCATTTTTATAGAAAAGGTCATGCTTAGTGGTGTTGCAGAAATCATGGCACTTTTTCACTTTACTATTCATACAAGGAGTGATGTTTGTTGTTCTCAAGCAAAAAAAGATTAATACTAACTCTAGTATAAGCAAATGGGTATAGAAGTATTTTTCAAAATTGTAGTACTTTTTAAATTGTTTTTATTTGTGTATTTTTAACAGGGTTAATGAGCTTCTCTATGCCACCAGGCTTCTGTTTGTATACATAGCATTTCCCTTCCAAAATAAAATAATTTCACATGATTGATTCTGTATCTATCATTGAGACCTGATGACATATAACATTTTAGTATAAAAAACTAGCATTTTGTGATGGTCTCTAATTGTTTAAGCTTAACCTATCTTCCAGTTTTTTATATTTTCTGACTTTTATGTTTCTTCTTTACTGTATAAATTATGCGATTCCTCCTCCTCTTAACTTGCATGATATAAACATATTTCCTACTCATATGATGTTATTTACCCTTTTTTCCTTGAAATATATTTATTCTTTTTTTCCTGAGCAGGCCCATGTTCGTGGTCACCAAGTAAGAAAACATTATAGGAAGATTCTCTGGTCAGTTGGAATTGTTGAAAAAGTCATATTACGCTGGAGACGAAAAGGAAGTGGCTTACGAGGTTTTCGTTCTGATGAGCCACTCGAAGCCCGAATCAGCGAAAACCAAGACATGAAAGAGGATGATTATGATTTCTTGCAAGAAGGCAGGAAGCAGACTGAGGCTAGGCTCGAGAAAGCCCTTGCTAGGGTGAAGTCCATGGTTCAGTATCCTGAGGCCATAGATCAGTACAGGAGGCTTCTGAATGCTGTGGAAGAACTGCAGGAATCAGACGTAAGCTCAACTTTCTCATTATTTACACACATAGCGAACAATTCCTAGGTATTTACATATCTCACACTTAAACTTTCATATTTACACACATAGCATTCAAATCTTCAATATCACGTAAAAAATACTTTTTAAAAGTGAAATACACCTTTTCATGGAAAGGGTCAGAGCACCAAAGTGTTATGTATATAAAAATGACACTGGAGGTGTGAGATACGTAAATACGTAGGAATTGTGTGTTACACATGTAATTTTTACTTTCAGAGGTTAGGACTTATATGATTCGTAATAAATTAAATTGCTCGATTTATTCTTTTCAGTTAGTACAAGCAGAAACTTCGAATGAAATGATGGAACCTGAAAGGGTTACTGATCTCATGTTGGAGCTTGAAGGGTTACTGGAAAATGATACTGTTATGCCTCCAAGCTAGTGATTGTTTTTGCTCTCTATCTGTTAGCTGTTTGTTGTAAAGGTTTGCTTCTTTAAAGCTTTTGTTTGTAAATTAGTTACCTTCTCTGTTGATATCATGTATTTACTGTGTGCATATAGATTATAGGTGTTTGGCTATGAATATGTAGCGTTTAGAACTGATTGATTTATACTATAGCTCTCTTGGTTGAGTTTGGTATCAACCATATTTCATGAACATTTGAAGCAATTTCGTTAGAGTATGTGCATTGTAGTATGTGTGAAGAACCTTAAAGAGTTCACCTTCTTGGGAGAAATGAGCTGATTCTGTGCGGTGTGATGATTGCACGTGTCAAGTTTCATGCTTAGGTCATGAATGTTATTTGACCTAGGCATGACTCATGATGACAAATGAACTGGGCGTGTATGGGTCATCGATCATTCTTGGTATCATCTTTTTTTCTTTTATACTCATCATATCATTTACGGCCTATGCCTGCTATTACAATACTTAACATCTGTCCTCTGCAAATGTCTAATTTGTTACTGTCGGCACTCTTCCTACGAAGGCTGATTAATTGTTTTCCCTGTACCTTGCAGTTATGGCTTCCTATCGTCACCACTTAATCAATGTTGGAAAGTGAGAATTAAAATTTTTCTTATTTATTTTGTATAACTAACTATTAATAAATGAGAGAATCACTATGAATTAAATTAAAAAAATATTATATTTAAATTTTAGCTCGTTATTGGTTATTCGTATGTTCTATAAATATTTAATCTTCTTCGTCTTTTAATCATTTAGTTAAATCTGAAATGTTAATTTAAAATAATAGTAATCTTACAAAATTATTGAATATATATATATATATATATATTTGAATACTTGTATGTAAGGGAAAAGAAAATATAAGGGAAAATAAAATATCAATATGTATATATGTATAGATTTCTATGTATATGCATATGTATATATGTATACAAGTATATGTGTATATGTATGTATACATGTATATGCATATATATATACTTATATATACATGTATTTAAACATATATATAATTATTTCGAGCCAAAACAAGTTGAACACGAACAAACACTTTGGCTGTGTTCTGCTAGTTTATACAATGAGCACAAAAAAATATTTCGTGTTGGCTCATTTTCTTAGCAAATAAATCAGACACGAGCTGCTTACGAGCCAAACATAAGCTATTCACGAATAACGAGCCAAATTGACTGCCCTACTTTCTTTCATTTTACTTCAATAAATTCTCTAGAGTGAGAAGTTTTGCTTCTCTAAAGAATCATTCGAGAGTGAGATGAGAGCATTTGTAGAGACTTGTTAAAGACTCTGTGATCTAAGAGCACGCTTGAGTGGAGGCATTCCAGGGTGAAATCTTATAACTATTTCGAGCCAAAACAAGTTGAACACGAACAAACAAATATTTGTTAGTGTTGTTCGTATTCGGCTCGTTAATGAGCACAAAAAAATATTTTGTGTTCGGCTCATTTTTTTAGCAAACGAATCAGACACGAGCTACTTAACGACCTAAACAGAAGCTATTCAGGAACAACGAGCCAAATTGACTGCCCTACTTTCTTTCATTTTACTTCAATTTACTTCAATAAATTCTCTAGAGTGAGAAGTTTTGCTTCTCTAAAGAATCATTCGAGAGTGAGATGAGAACATTTCCAGAGACTTGTTAGAGACTCTGATCTAAGAGCACGCTTGAGTGGAGGCATTCCAGGGTGAAATCTAGTTTTCCTTACTCAAATTTATGTAAGTTTCTTTCGTATAATGAAACAAAGTATGGGTTTTTTGTTCCATAACATGTCTAGGAACTCAATTTTTTGATTCTTTTCTGATTTGATGAATAGAAATTCTTGGTTGTGATGTATGCTTTGACTTGTACAATATTGTGATATGGTGAAAATTAATCTTTCACATTTTTTTGTTTACATGCAAACTATCTGCTTGTTGTGTTAATTTATATTGTGATCTTTGAGATAGTTTATTTGTGTGAGTCGCTAGTGCTTTACCACACTTGGTTAGTATCAAGCTTTTTGTGTCGTTCTCAGGGAACGATAATGAAATCCAATTAGGAATATTTAAGTTGAACTTTTAGGATTTAAACATGAAACTTATTTTGTTAATCATTTTTTTTATTTCTTTTAAATAAAAATACAAAAATATCATTTTATTTCCTGTAAAGTCTGTATTTTTGTATTTTGCTTTTTTATTTGTTGCACCATTTATGTTGCTTGCGTGCTGTATGTTTTTAGTGTTTATCTGATATTTTGTGTTTATATTAAATTTTGACGACTCTCTTTATCTTAGGTTCACTCACCAGTTTTCTTCTTTGTATATGCGTAATTTAGGACCTTCAGACCTTGAATCTTATAGTTCTAATTAAAATAATTAAAATATATTTGCGTGAGTCGCTAGTGGTTCACCGCACTTGATTAGTATCAAGTTTTTTGTGTCGTTGTCAGGGAACGATAATGTAGGAATATTTTAGTTGAACTTTTAGGACTTAAACATGAAACTTATTTTGTTAACCTGTAAACTGATCATTTTTTTTATTTCTTTTATATAAAAATACAAAAAATATCATTTTATTTCCAGTAAAGTCTATATTTTTGTATTTTGCTTTTTTATTTGTTGCACCATTCCTGTTGCTTGCGTGCTGTCTGTTTTTAGTGTTTATTTTAGAACCGTGTGCCACATTTTGCTACAACGGTGTCTCCAACAATGCTATAAGGCTAAGGGTTTTCCCTTTCTCTTTGAGGGATATAGCTAAAATGTGGCTTAATTCCTTAGCTCTTGAGTCTATTAGAACATGAAATGATCCATCCCAAAAATTTTTAGCAAAGTATTTTCCACCATACAAAAATGGGTAAACATAAGAACAATTTTACTTCTTTTAGCCAGTTTGATGGAGAATCAGTTTACGAGGCTTGGGAAATGTTTAATGAGCTCCTTAGGAAGTGTCCTCACCACGCATTACCTGATTGGTTGATCATTCAAACTTTTTATAATGAGTTGGTAGAGTCACTTAGGTTGATCATAAGTGCAGCCGTAGGAGGTTCCCTGATGTTGAAACCCTTTGATGAAGCATATTCATTGGTTGAAGAGATATCAACACATAATTTTGAATGGCCTTCTGATTGAGTGAACCCTAGAAAGGCAACTAGTCTTCACGATATAGACATTTTATCAATTTTGACTTCTCAAGTAGCGGCTATATCTAGGAAGCTAGACCAACCAGAGCTTAATAATCCACAAGGACCGCCAGTCATAGAGGAAAATTCTTATGGACAACTGGTAAATCCAAGGGCATTGTATGTTGAGAGTATGAACACCATTAGTAATAGGTTCAACAACCCATACTCCAAAAGCTATAACCCAGGTTAACAGAATCACTCTAATTTTAATTGGAATACTAATAACCGAGGGGTAGAAAACAAACAGTGAGAAAATAATCATGTTAATCCTGTAGAAAATTGGAGTATCAAGTGTAGCAGCAAACCTAGATAGATGTCTTTTGAAGAAATAGTGATGGAAATGGGGAATTAACTATAGATTCAAGTTGCTGCCATTAGGAATATAGAAAACCAGTTGGGCCAAATAGCATATTATCTTAGCAATAGACCACATATACTCTTCCTAGTAACACCGAAGTTAATCCTAAGGAGATAAGTAATGAGCATGTGAAAGCTATTAAATTGAGGAGTGGAAGGCAATTTTTAGAACGGAGTATCATGAAGTTATGTGATTTTGAATGTGTGCTATGTCTTGAAAAAATTTCATGTGTTTAGAAAGTATTTTGCTCATTTAGTTGTGATGACTTGCTATTACACTATGTTTGAGTAGGGGTTTAATTTAATCTTTTTGTGTGATATTTATTGGAAAAATATGGATTCAAGTTTTATTTGAAAAATTAATTTTATGCTTGATTTGGTATGTTTACTGTCGCATTGCATGCTTGATTACCTGAGAGTCGGGTGCTTATGCGCCAAGCTAGGGGCACATAAACGCACCTTCTTCCATTGCTTGCTTTTTGCATAATTGTTTCACGTGCTCAAACAGAGGGCATGGCGCTTATGCGCCAAGCTAAGGGCGCATATATGACCCTTATTTTTTCATGCATGAACAGAGGGACCTGGCGCATAGGCACTAGGCGTGGGCATTTGAGCGCTTCTTCTTCATTCCATCTTTAATGGTATGGAAAAATTTGTTACCTACCACTACTGATAATCCTTAACCTACCACTCATATGTTCCATATTTACCACCTATTCTTACCAACCACCTCCCAAAATTCCTTACCTACCTTAATTTCAATTCTATATAGTTTATCGAAGGGACAAATTCTCATTATCAACCAACACAAATCTCTCTAAAAATCATTGACAATCTCAACTTGTGTAGGGATTTCTTTCCCATTCTTAAATAGCACCTAAAATTAAGAGTGGTAAAACTCATTCGAATTTTGACTCAAAAATATTTATAAGTCTTAAATCTGCAGCTCAGTTTCAGGACTAAGTAGTTTTAAATGTTAAATTCAGGAAAGAGGATTTGTTAGTCCAGAGGGAATATAGAAGCCCAAATTACCATGAGCAATTGGGTAACAATTTGTTGTCAAGTAGGGAGTGCCCTAATTCTTATAGTAAGAGAATTTTATGCTAATTTCAAAGAGCAAAAAGGAAGGGAAGGTTTTTGTGAGAGGAAAATAGGAAGAGTCTAATCCATCTTATATTAATTCCATTTTTGTATTGTGAGGATGGTTATACTAGCTTCTTTTCTTCTATCACTGGTGAAGCTTTATCTAGGATCATTGAACTTTTTACTGCTGAGAGAGGGGTGTGGAAAATGAGGGAAGAGAGGAAGGTTAATTTATCTGCCAAAACTCTTAATGCCACTTCAAAAACGTGGCATTTCTTTATTTGTGCCCGAATTTTTCTACCACATATCTTAGTGAGGTAACCAGAGAAAGATGTCCTAAAAAATTGTTTTTGGAGGTAAAAACTAATTAACTTAGGACGTCTTATTTAAACTTCAATATGTAACTACAAAAGGATTGTGTCATCCATCTCTTATTTTTGTTTTATGTATAAAAGCTGAGGTTAGGCTCGAAAATTGGTAGGAGCAGATTTTACCTCATAAGGTGATTACTAGAAGATTGGTTCATAGGTACGATAAGAATTTATTTGATAGATATATTGATAGTGATGGACCCAATCTGTCTCAGCTTAGTGCTTCACAATCCCATCCTTCTCATCTCAATACCTACCAATCTCGACTCAAGGGATTGACTCAATTCATTAAAATACATGAGCGTATGGACTCTATGGCTCATGAATCACAGAACATGATGCAACGACAACAAAGGATGGACAAAATAATTCATCTTTCTAATGTTCAACAACAAAGAATTTTTGAGCAAATTGGACAGTTCCATGCTGCTCAAGCGGAGTGGTATCGTCACCATGATTTAGGTAGTCAAGTTGAGCTGGATTATTTTCCATTGGCACCTCCATATGAGCTATTTTCAGTATGAGGATTCCCCTAAAGAGTAGGATTTACTTCTGTATTATAGTAGAATAATATTGATCTCATATTTTCTTTTGTTTGAAAATTCATATGTAACTGCATTTAGTTTTATTTGTGTATTTGTTTCTGTGTCGACGAGTTATTTTCATTTGTTATAGTAAAATGCTCGTTCGCTTATGATATGTTTGTTCTCTCGCATATTTTTATCATCTATTTATGTTGTGTATTATTGTTGTTATTTCAAATTGAAATAACTGTTCTTAGTGATTATCTTGTTTGGTGGGGGGG
>NW_018164578.1:333351-334499 GCF_001263595.1 Phalaenopsis equestris
CAAATCTTTCATATCACATAAAAAATACACTATTTTAAGTTTTAAAAGGTGAAATACGCCTTTTCATGCGTAGGAATGTGGCATCTATGTAAAAATTGAAGTTTAGGTGTTAGAAATGTTAATCAAAAGAATTGGATCGTATGCATGTAAATCTTCCTATTAAATTTTATTGAACATGAATACTTAAATGCAGTACGAAAATCTCACTCTGCTGAGAAGTGCGGCTTTGCCTGTTAGAGGAAGGACGTGTACGCTGAAGCTCTTTCATCTCATAGCCAAAGATGAAAGAAAGCTTTTCTTTGGCCTCATTGATGATTAGTGTTGGAAGAGATCTTTGGTGATAGCTTTTAGTTATCAATTGGGTTATTTCTTCCCTCTTTATGGGGCATCCATTTCCTTGGTGGGTTCGAAAAAGAACATAACGGATAACTTCGGCAACCAGCTTCTCTTTTTCCTTTAAAAGTATGAGAGGCGGACGACTTATGTAAATTAGCTTGCAGAGGAAATGGAATAAGGACAAGTTAATTAACAAAACCTCTTTAGAAATGTTGATTTGTGATAAATCTTCATAGCTTGCCATTCTGCAATAGTTCATGGTATACATGTGTTAGAGGAGATCCAAAAATGCGACTAAACTACAAAACAATTTTATGATGTATAAAAATGATATAAATTTTTTAAAGGATAATTTTATTAGTTTGCTGTTATAAATGAAAAAAGGAACCCATAGCCACTGCACTCCTCTTATTTAATGCATTAATGTTCTTCCCATGGTCGTAACATCAAGAACAGAGCAACATTTGGAGTCTTCTACGAAAAACAAAGCGGGAATTATATGGCCAGGTTAACATAATGCAGACTGCATATGGGATCACCGAAATTATGGAATAAACTATAAATCCAATACAGACTGCATATGGTTCATCTTATATGCAATTCTTATAAGAATTTTTTTTCCACAAAAAGGTATTTATCCATTTAAAGCATTAACAACTATAAAACCTTTCAAATTTTAGAGAATATAGCTGCATATTTTTATTGATTGGAAGAGAGAAATAAATACATATTATAAGATCCAAATAAAAGAAAGATATAAATTTATAAATAGGCCAACTAGGAAATACATAAATATGGAAACAGAAATAAAG
>NW_018164578.1:334599-336507 GCF_001263595.1 Phalaenopsis equestris
CCTCAACCAAAAGTGAGGTCAACACTGGTGAAAGGCCTTGAGTTCATTTAATTTTATATTTTTAATCTTCTTTTTATCACAATTTCTATTTGTTCTCTTATGGATAAAAAATGTATACCTTATCATCTTGGCAGACATGGCAGAAGTTTGGTTTCCTTAATATTTCAGTTTTTTACTTACCTGTACTTCGATTGGAATTGAGCTGTAGTTGTTGCATATGATATTGCTTTTCATATGTATTGGTTGACCTGTAAATGGTGAATTGTTAGCTTTATGCATATGATCTTGCATTCAAATTTGCATATGCTCTTCCTTTTCCCATTGACATTCTCTAAGCATGTAAATGGAGAGATTTCTTGGCATGTATTCATAGGTTTGGAACTGTGGCATGTCTCTTTTTGTACTTCAGTTGGACATGATAAATAATTATCTTTATGCTTCTGCAATTACTTGTTCAATCATTCTCTTATGCATGTTAGCTTCGAATATGATCTTCTTTATGCTTCTGCAATTCTTCATATAGTTCCAACATGACTAAGACAAATGAAGGTGGTCCGTCAGTTATATGGGATAAGGAGGTTACGACAATTTTTTTGAAATCTCTGTATTACATAAATTGAAATGGATAATAGGTCAACCATGTATTTCAATAAGGAAGGTTGGCAAAATATTGCCAAAAGGTTTTAAGGAATTGACAGGAAGGGATTACGACAGGCTCAAATACAAAAATAAATGGGATTAATTAAATGAGTGGAAAATTTGGAAAGAGCTCAAACATGGATCTACCAGTTTGGGTTGAAATCTCATTAAGCGGACAATTGATGCCTCAGATAAATGGTGGGCTAAGAAATTGGAGGTAATATTTATACTCTAATTTTGATTTATAATTTTTTTTTCTAATAAACCCACTTAACTCCCTTCTGCAGTATACGAAGACTTTGTATACCCCATGTGACGTCCAGATGAATGGTATGGGCCCACCATTCATCTGGAGTATTACCGATCCTGCAGTCTTCATATACCCCATGTGACGTTTAGCTTTGTTATAGATAAATGGGTATGTGAGATGTTTTCTGGACATCCAATAAGGTTCAACAACATAGTTCGAATGACCGTACCTATTTTTATGGATTTCCTGCACGAGTTTGCTTTGAAACAAGGCCTTCAAGGTTCTTCCTGAATGACGAGAAAAGAGGTGTTTGCTATAACATTATACATTCTGTCATAGAACTAATCAATAAGAGGTGCTATCAGAGATTTCAACATTGATCAGAAACAGTAAGTCGTTCTTCTCCAAAGATATGCAGGCACTTGTTAACTTGGCAGTTCAAATCATTAAGCCAGAGGATCCAACATTTGCTAGTACTCCAGCACAAATTGCCAATGATCACCGTTACATGCCTTTTTTCAAGGTAAATATTAGTTTCTTTACGTTACCACCAAAATATAAATATTTTCTAAGGCACGTGAAATAGAACTACATAGGTGCAATTGATGGCACTCACGTTGATGTCCGACTACCCAGTCAGGATAAGGTGGGGTACATTGGTCGTAGTGGCTCAACAACGCAAAATATCATGGTAGTATGTGACTTGCAATTTTTAGAATTATATTTTGATTTTTAAAAATTATTTAAGTGTTCAATTTAATAATGATCTTTAAAAATCAATTAAAAATATCAAATGATCTCAAAATCCATTGAAATTTTTATGGTGAATTCTTTGACTTATAAGTTACATTGAAAAACAAAAATCAAATGATTTTGATTTTTATGTTTTCCAAATTAAATGTTTTAAGCAAATTGGGATTTGCTCAAAATAGTGATGTTTTGATTTTAAAAAAATCATGAAATTATTTCCTAAGACTACTCTGGCCATAAGAAACTCACATGAATTTTTGTAGAATTTT
>NW_018164578.1:336650-337371 GCF_001263595.1 Phalaenopsis equestris
AAATTGTGCATCTAAACAGAGGCTACAACATATAAAAATTTAGGGTCAAGGTGATAATTCAATATGAATGGAGAATTGAAAAACCCCTAACCCTAATTCATTTTTTAAAAATAATTTATGCATCAAATTAATGTGAAAATAATTTTACATAGTTCTCCTCTATTCACTGAGCAAGAGGGTATTTTTATTTTATTTTTGTGATTTTTCTACATAAAGATATGGATTTTTTAAGTTTAGGAGCTATTTTTTGAATTTATTAAATATCCTATTTATTTATTCAAACTACGGGCTGACTGGATCCTCGGATCCGTCGAAGAGCAACGTGGCGCGCTCCTATTCGACGCAGCCTTCCGAGTTAACTACCGCGTGTCACGCTGTATCGTTCCATAGGATCATCCGGCTTGATCTCCGCCGTTCAATAAATACACGCGAGGATGGACGACATCCGTTCATCGTCCCCGATAGCCTTAACCGAGAGCCGTCCATTTTAAAAGCTTAATATCTCCCTCATTTCTTAATGGATTTTAGTGATTATTTTTTTAAATTACTCGTCTTAAAGAGACGAATACATCTATATGGTAAACATGATATGAAATTAAGCCATTGTAAATGTAGAGCTCGCGAAGGCTCGGGAAAGTAAGTGTGTTATACGTTTGCACCGAAAGGTGTAGCCTCAATCAGAGATCCTTCACACCTTTGTTAGATCACAAAGAGCTTAGGG
>NW_018164578.1:338686-351411 GCF_001263595.1 Phalaenopsis equestris
AAATTAATTGTTGGGTTTGGTGTAAAATGTCATGATGAACAATTTTCATGAAGGATGAAAATTGTTTTGAAGTTGACTTGATGGTCAATTTGAATGGGTTTTGATGGGTTTTGTTTTAGACCTAAATTAAGCATGTAGGGCTAAACTTGGGTCAAACTTGGGCTAGCTTTGGGCTAAGCTCAAATTAATTGTTGTATTTGGTCACAAATGACCTTATAAAGGATTTTTTAACAAAAAATGGATGTCAATTTGAGGTTTAAGGCATTCAATTGTTGAGATTTGAGGTGTTAGCCAATATTGGGGCTAATTGGGGGATTTGGTCAAAGGTGGTCAAATTGACCAAATCAGATCATGGTGTAGTGGGACAAAATGAAATTAGAAATATTTTGGATTTATTGGGATTTTTTTGAGAATTTTTTGAATTTTTGGATTTTTTGGGCCATGGAGGGGCATTTTGGTAATTTGGCTATTTTTGTCAGTTTTAGCAAATTTGGATATATTCAAAGTGTTTGGAATGAGTTTTGATCAGTTTTGGGTATTTTGGCCAAATTTGGGAATTTTGGCCAAATTTGGGTCCCAAGGGCAGTTATGTAATTTAGAGGTGCCTAGGGGCAAAAGACCAAGTTGGGCATTTCAAATGTAATTGGGTAGAGAACCATTTTAAATGGCTCATAGACCAATGAAATACCATTTTGGATCCTCATTTATTGGTCTTAGCCAAGGCATTGTGAGGGTATTGTGAAGATATGATGAAGGTATAGTGTACCTTAGCTCCAAACCAGCACCCAGGGTCAGTCCTAAGGCCAAGTAACCCTATAGAAACTCTTCTTAAGCTCCCTCATAATGATCTTACCTTCTAAATATTAGAGGTTAGGACCAATATGTGGAACTTCAAGTTGAGTAAAGCAAAGAGTTTTGGAGTTTTTAATGGTGGGTATATCTTTTCTAGTTTTCTAAGACTAGTCAATAGAAAAGTCCTATGGCTAGACCTAGGCTACTAAAGAAGTTTCTAGACCTCGACCAAAAGTGAGGTCAACAACTAAATGAGCTAAGGTGTGTAAACCTGTTATGGAAGGTTGGTTAGGCTTCAAGTCCTTCCCCCAAATTATGCATACTAATCCTTGCAAACTCTGGATCAAATTCAGATCTCAGTCCTCACTTTGGGCTGAATTCCTAAAAGGAAAATATTGCAAGCATCAACACCCTACCCAATTATCTATGGGTTTGGGGGATTCCCCCATTTGGAAAAAGATGTTACAGATTAAGGAGGAAGCTGAACAAATGTATGTCTGGGAGATTGGTGAGGGATTGGTAAACATCTGGTGGGAAAATTGGTCTTTGGAAGGCAGCCTTCTTAATGATCAAAATGCTCCAGCCTCTCCAAAGAATGTGAAGGATTTTTGGGAACATGATAAGTGGAATCTTACTCCTATTCTTCCTTTTTGCAGCCCTTCTCAAATCTCCAATATTCTGAAACTCTTTGTTAAACTTAGGCAAAAGGACAGAATTTCTATAAAAAAAGAATTTACTACCTTCTCAGCCTCCCCAACAGGTGGTGGATTTGGGTCAAACAATTTGGAATAAATTTCTCACTCCCTCTATGTCATTTTTTATATGGAGACACTTCTTAAAATTGATTCCTACTTGATTCCCACTGATTAATGATATAAATTGAAGGGTCTAAGAGGACCCTCTAGATTCATTTTCTTCCTTACTGATGAGGAAACAATTGCCCACCTATTTTTTGCCTGCCCCTAGGTACAGGAAGTTTGGTCTATTGTGAATGGAAAGCTGAATGTCCCAACAATGAATCTAACATGGGAGGTATTCTATAATTGCTGGTCAGATTGGAGGGGAATCAATCTTCAAGACATCCCCAACATTGTGGCTTGGTTTGTTTGGATGGCTAGAAACCATTTGAAATATGAAGCTTATCCTTTAGAGCCAATGAAGGTGGGTCTAAACTGTATTGCCTTTATACAAAAACTGATTAAATTTAACAATTTTGAAGTTGTGTTGGAGCTGAGCCCATCCTTTAATCCTTCCATTACCAAAGTTTTGAAAATCTGCTAGTGCCTTCCAAAGTATGGAAGGACAAAAGTTAACACTGATGGTAGCTATAAATCTCAGTCTGCTGGTATTGGTGTTACTGGTGGTGTCTTCATGAATCATGAGGGGAGGTGCATCTTGTTTTTTCAATCTCCTGTTAAAGCTTTGGATCCCCTTGAAGCTGAATGTCAAGCTATTTTTTGGGCCCTCAACTTAGACAGATCTTGCCACTTCAATCAGCTATGGGTTGAATCTGACTCTTTGATGCTTATTAACATTATCAAGGGCTCCTATGACACTCAATGGAACTTAATCAGCTGGATTTCTAGGATTCATCAATTGCTGAAGAACTTCTCTGTAAATTTCTCCCATATCCACAGAGAATGAAATAGACCCTCCAATTGGCTGCCTAGAAGAGGTCTCTATACTGAAGAATCATTGGTGAGCAGATGGATACCTCCCCCATTGAATTTCCTTGTATCCAGTGATTTGCTACCTCTTCCTTATATCAGATAGCTCCTTTTTTTGTTATTTTGAGAGGTTGCCCCCTTTTATAGGCCCTCTTTCTTTTCTCTTTGTAACTGGTTTACATTAATTTAATGAATTTATATATATATATATATATATATACTATTTTGTTTAATAAGTGTTTTTATGTATTAGGAAATAATAATATTTTTTAATCCAACACAAGTTTATATATATTAAATTAAGACAAATATTAATATTGGAGGAAAATTTGGAATCAAATTGAATAAAAAAATAAAAGACGCGATTTTGGCCTCTTGCGTTGATGGCGACAGAATGGGCATCGACAGCGCCATCATGAGTGTCGATGGCGTCTCAAGCAGTTTTGCGCGTTCAGAGCGAATGCGAAAGACTTTGGCAGGATTTCGCTCTCAAATAACCACCGAGAGGTGTTTTTAAAGGCCTAAAATATGCCTTGGACGACCAAAAACTTCCTGATTTTGAATTCCACGGCTTCCAATTCCATAATTGATTCAAGGTATGGAGTTTTCAATAGAAGAAAGTTTATCAGTTTTGACACGCAAAGATTATCCGACTAAGTCATTACGAAAAAGAGGCTTATCAAGGAGAGAGGCTTTGTTAATCATGATTTGAGTAATTCAAGTTCACAGATTGAGAAAATCATTGTGCAGCGACGTTGGGAAGTTCTATGCTACACTATCGTTGCAGTTGTTGTACCAGTGGTAAAGGAATTCTATACAAACTTACATGGAATTACCCAAGGAGTCGTATTCGTTTGAGGTAAGGTTGTACCATTTACTCTGGCTCGAATTAATGATTTGTATATGATAAAAAATGTTTTAATCTGTCATTATACAAATTTTATCCCAACGAGAGATATGATGCAAGATGTATATAACTTTCTAACGGATGACAATGATAATATGGAAATCAGAGGTGAGGGATACATTAGTTTCTCTGCTTCACTGCTTAGTCCAATGTCAAAATAATGGCATTTCTTCATATCTACAAAATTACTCCCTACCATGAAGATTAGTAAAGCTACCTACAAAATTACTCCCTACCATGAAGATTAGTAAAGTTACAAGAGAAAGTGTCATTTTAAACTATTGCATTCAAATGGAAAAGCCCATTGATGTTGGATTTCAAATTTTCAAATTTGTTATGGGTATTATTATGAATGGGCTAATATATGGACTGGGGCATCCTTCTACAATTTTCTTACTCTGCAGTCAATCTTAACTTCCATATGAAAGTTGGGAGAAAGTTTTATTACCTTGGGAGCCCATGATTCCTATTGTTGAAAATTATATTGGGAATGGAAATGAAGCATTAGATATTATTTATCATCATTCATCACATGCTTCAACACCATTGATGCCAAAAACAGTTAGAAGCTCAATAGCTTTGGAGAAGAAAATGAAGAAAATAGAAAGAGAACTTCAGAGTATTACAAATGTAATATCTCAACTACCTTTTTGATCACCTAGATTGGAGGATGAAGGAGAACTTTGATCATACTTGAACAATTGAAGCAGGATTTGTGCAGATTTTTAAGAAAAATGGATGGATTGATGAAAATTTGACTAATCAATTCTCATACCGACCCTTCTATAATTTTTACGTTCATTACTAATCTATGGGAGATATTAGAGGAGGAGAAAGTACTGAAGATGAAGCTAAATAATTGAAGAAGTTGGATGTTGGACTCTCTACTACTTTAAAGTAAATATGTATTTAATGTGATTGTGTGGATTTGATTTACTTTACTTTACTTAGAACTCTATTGACTTTGATTGTGTGTATAGTTTTGTGTCAACGTTCTAGTGTTGTGGCTTGATTTCGATGCTGATTTATAATTTAGTTTGCTTTATAGTGTGATTAGAAAAATGTATTTGTAAAAAGTGTATTTTCATATATAAGAGTTAGTTTGGTCTTGTTTGTAAAAATGCCTGTTTGTGAATTATTTTAATATGAAAATTAGTGTTCAAAAAGACTAAATAGACTTTGGAGTAAATTGAAAGAAAATTGAAATTTGCTAAAATAGAAAAAATGAATTTTTTTGCCACTGGCGCCAGCATGGGCGCCGACAACACCCTTGATTTGAACTGACCCAAACACCCTTAAATTTCATGATTTGCAAAGTAAAAATGTCATTTTTTAGCTTTTAGTCACCTTCAACCTCTGGTTTTTGCACTTAGGGCTTGCTATTGCTCAGATTTGAGGCGATTTTAAGGCAAACAAAGTTCAGATTTCATTCTCTAGGTAAGAGCTACACTTTAAACCCAAAATTTTTTATTTTCACTAAGGATTTATCTTACATTGCCAAGATCCAAAATTTTGAAATGTTTTTGGAAGATTTTTAGAAATAAGGAGACTTTGAGAAAATCCTTTGGTGAAGAACTCTTACTTAGTGGATTTAAGTTTAAAACGTTCCACGTTGTGATTTTCAGAATTTTTTGGGATTTATTTGGATTTTATCAAATTTTTGTAGATTACAATGGCACCAAGAATGAGCAAAGGAAATAGGAAGGTGGATTTTGATGATCAAAATTTTGTCAATTACAAGGCTAACATTTGATTCAATAGTCTACTTACAACTAAAAAAGTAATTCTGGATCAAGGATTTAAAAATCTGAGTTGAGAAGTTGAAAGAATAATCAATGCTCAGCAGTGGGAGAAATTTTGTTACTTTACTGCTGAGGCTATTATTGGTGTAGCGATGGAGTTATATGCCAATTTTAAGGAGACTTCTCAAGACTGTGTTTGTTCTTGGGAAAATGGTGGAGTTTACTCCAAGGAAAATTAATGAATTTTATCAGTCAGAAGATGTATATAGTTACTAGTACAAATCGTTTCTGCTACTAATGAGGTCTTAGATGAAGTTATTTCTTTTCTTACTGATGGAAGAGGAGCTTGGAAGGTGAAGAATCGTGTTAAGGTAAACTTTCTTCTTTCTATGTTAAATGTAGTATTTAAGGTTTGTCACTACTTTATTTCTAGAAGAATGATACCAACAAATCATCATAGTGATGTTACAAAGGATAGAATCATCTTGAACTTCTGTATCCAGCAGATGAGAAGGATAGAAGTTGGCTCTATTATTTATATAAACACTTGATCTATTACTTTTGGAGAGACTACTGGTGGTTTGCACACCCTGCCCTGATCTTCACACTATGTGAACAGGCAGGAGCTGATTTTAGAGTGGATGAGGAGAGGATTAAACCATTAGAACCTATTGGGCCTGCTAATATAGAAACTTATGAATCTCATGTTGGATTTAGATCTGGAAGTAGGACTAGGGATATTCCTTCTACTTCAACTACTACTTCTAATACCCCTACTATCCAGGAACTTATGGAGCAGATGATGATCCAACAGGAGATATCTTAAGAATGGAAAGTATAATGGAAAATATGCAGGCTAGAAATGCACACAATGATGATTTGACATGACAAAAGTTTGAATATGATGTTGTTTATGATGATGCGATGGTCAGATACATGAGGGGTGATCACTCAGTTCAGTTTCCTACTCCCCATATTTTTACCCCATATCAGCAACAAAATTTGGATATGGAAGAAGAAGAAGATGATGATTAGTGATGCTTTAGTTATATTTTTGTTTAGTTTATGTTTGGTTGTACTTTATTGTTGAGACTGTTTGTTTTTAGAGTATAACACTTTATTTTAAAAGTTATGTTTAATTGTGAATTGTAGATTTGTGAGACTGTTTTTACATTGGGAACCATTTTAATAATATTTTTAGTTTTTAGTACTTTGTTGGATGTATTTGTAGTTAACTCTTTCTCGGCAAATTTTTATATGTATTATGTGTTATTTAGTGTTTTAAGTCTTGTAGTTTTTTATATTAGCATCTGCAATATTTTAGAGTTAAGTTCCAAATTAGTACCTCCAACAGGTATGTCTTTTCTTTATGTATTAAATTTTTTCTTTCACCCTTTATTTTTTTCAGTTTTTCATGATAAATCTTTTAAAAATTTAAGTTTAGGGGGAAAGAAAAATTCCTTTTTTAAAGAAAAGAAACTTAATTTTATTTGTCCACAATTAGTTATATTTTCAAAATATTTTAAAATTTAACATGACCCTTGGTATTAGAGGATAACTTTAGATAACTATATTTGTGTTTCTAAATATATATTAAACTTAAGTAAAAATTTTTTATAATAAAAGTTAATTTTAGAGTTTAAGATATTTGGTAGGATAGAATAATACTATGTTGTTCTATTGTAAGTAAGGAAATTTGTATTTTTAAAGTATTAAAAATCTTATTGATTCATGTAAGAAGAAAAGAATAAAACTTAATGAAAAATCTTTAAAGCTAGTATAAATTTATAAGTGAAGGAACGTGAAAAGTTTTTAACTTTAAGAAGAGAATAGTGAAGTTTAAAATCATTAAAGGCTATCCAGATATAATAATCTTAACATAAAAAAGAGAAAAGAAAAGAAAAAAAAAGGATTAAAAATGATCATGAAAAAAGAAAAGAAAAATAAAAGAAAAAGATGTGAAGAGAAGCTTGAGGAGATGCCTAATTAAAAATTTGCTTCACTTGAATCAACTTAAAGAAGAAGGCTTGGCTACATTTTCTAAACTTATGTTTCAATATTAGCATATTTACTAGTAAAGTTTCATGAAGTTCTTTTTCATATGGATATTCTAAGTGGTCTTAATATAAATAATTTGTAATTTTCCTTGAAAAGAATAGAGAATCAGAAACCTTAGACTTGACTGCTAGATGTTCTTATGCCTTTACTATTAATTGAAGTTATTTTAAATTTTTCTTAAGTTATGTTATTGTATTTAGTGGACTAAAATATAGAAATCTATAAGTTAAAATCTTTGTCATTAGTTATATTTTTATGTAGTAAAAGAGTTACTTGGTGACAAGTAACATATAAGTTTGGGGGATTTTGATACACCAAAAATATATGCATTTTTAGAACCATATTTATTTTTCCAAAAATATATGCATTTTTAGAACCATATTTTATACTCATTTTTTTATGATATTGCACTTTAAAGAAAGGTATTTTTTATTTTTTATTGCAGGCTGTTGATTTTTAGGACTTGAAACAAAAATGAAGCAAAAATGATGAAATTTGGAGTCAAAAAGGAGTTTTTGAAAAATTGTTCAGCGTCGATGGCGCCAGACTGGGCGCCGACGGCGCCGTCGGTGCCGTTTAACAGAGAACGCAGATTTAATTAGATGGCCACTGACATCATCGGTGCAGACTGGATTCTAGAAGATTCGACAAATTTGGACGCTTTTTAAAGAGTTTTTGGATGCACCTATTGGAGAACCGACCATAGGTTCTATTTAGAGCCGAAATTGATCAGAAAAGACTCTCTTCGTACTTCTCCACTTGCTCTTGGTCTTTCTTTGCACCTCTTCGCCCCTTTCACGCCACTTTACTTCCTTTCACGCCATTCCACACCATTAGTAATTTATTTTCTTTATAGTTTTGAGTTGTTGTGGTGAGTTTAAGTGTGAATTACTCTCTAAGAAGTGTTAAAGATGGAGAGAAGTAAGAGATTTCTTCTTCCTACATTTCCTAAGAGAGGATACAAAAGAGTTTCTTTGAGAAAGAGTTTCAGATAAGTGTTGTTTGTTTATTATTGTTGTATGAACTTTCTTTTATATGAAATTTGTGTTTTGCTGTATCTTTCTCATGAACTTTGAGTAGTTTCCTTTATCTTTCTCTCTTCTTTGAAATATGGTGAAATGAGAGATAAATTAGATGTGCCAAAGTTAAAATATAAAATAAATTGTGATGATTTTTCAACTCCGCTCTTAATTTACTTTTCAATCTGGTCAATTGAATTGTTAAAATATGTTGTGAAACATATGATCCGGGAAATGGAGTATGAGTTCTACAACAGAGTGAGAATCACATTTAAGTCCATGAAGGAGTATTTCATTCATGGAAGTAAGTGCAAATAAATAGAAAAATATACATTTTTGGGTGTAAAATTGGAGATTTCTAGGATAACAAACTAAAAATCCCCAATTCGATCTTAGTGTTTAAAAACTAAAGCGAGAGTTAGCCTTCAGGGGAAGGGAAGTGGGATGAGAGTCAGTATCCTCCTAGCCTAGCCACGAATTTAGAGACTAAACCTGAGATTAACCAATGATTTTCTATAACATTGAATCATGGTAGAGAATTAAAATTGCTTCTATTTGGCACAATACAAATTTAAACCAATTATCTCATCTTATATCATCAAAAAATCATTGTAGGGAGAAAGATGATTTTGCATATTAGAAAACTTCATCACATAAACATAGTTTAGTAGTTACTGTTCTAAACTTTGCATTTAATTTTTTTTAGTAATTAATTATTTAGTTTTGATAGAATTTAAAACATTCGAAATTAGTGATAGTAATTTTGTTGTATTTCTGTGAATTTTCTAGTTAATTTATCATCTCAAATTTAAACCTTCCTCGTGGGATTGATATTTGACACTTAAATAGAAAGTTTTATATTACTTGATAACGATACATATACTTGCATAGAATCCCAACATTAAATGCTTAATGTTATTATTCATAAAAAACCACATCAAGTTTTGACATCGTTGTAAAGTGGAGTCAACTTTATAAATTTTACATAACTATATTCTCTCAGGATCGAGGACTGATACTCTTAGGAGTTTAGCTTGTGTTGTTTGTTTCTTTGTTATTTTTTATTATGTTGTTATTTGAGGTCATTTGAAACAGTTGTGGTAAAAACTTTCATTTTGTGTTGTGGACCTAAATTGTAATAGTAACACTAGATTTTTACTTTTTGTCCATTTTTAGTATTTTCAATTTTTGTTTATGTTTTTATTTATCGGAAATTTCTTTACAATATATTATGTTTCAGTTAATGCTTTAAAGCCTGTATGTATTTTTAAAGTTAGTACATGCAGTATAACAGAGCTCAGTTTCATACTAAGAAATTCTCTAAATGTTAGTTTTTAATTTTATGTATTTTACTATTTTCTTTCACCTACTACATTTTGCAATAAAACATTTTTAAATCACTTAAAAACTTAAGTTTAGGGGAAATAAAAATTTCTTTTAAAAAGAAGTAAACTAAATTTTATTTGTTCTCAATTAACTATAGTTTTAAAATTCTTTAACATGCCTGGGATATTAAAATTTAACTTTAAATGATTATACTTATGTTTATGAATATTATGGTAAATTTCGGTAAAAATTTTTAATAATGAAGGTAATTTTTAAGTTAAAGATCTTTGGTATGAAAAGATATGACTATATTTTTTTATTTAAAGTAAAGGAAATTGTATTTTTAAAGTATTAAGAACTTTAGAGTTTCATGTACGAAGAAAAGAATGAAACTTTATGAAAAATCATAATGAAAAATGAAACTTTATGAAAAATCATAAATTAATATGAATTTATAAAGTAAAGAAAAGTGAAGAGTTTTGACTTTAAGAAGAGGATAGTGAAGTTCAAAATTATTAAAAGCTATCCTGATATAGTAATCCTTACTTGAAAAAGAAAAAGAAAAGAAAGGATTAAAAAGATCCTAAAAGAAAAAAAAGAAAAGAAAAAGGGGGAAAGAAAAAGAAAAGAAAGAAAAGAAAAATGAGTGAGGAGAAGCTTGAGGAGATGCCTAATAAAAAATTGGTTTCACTTGAATCAACTTAAGGAAAAGGCTTTATTATATTTTCTAAACTTGTATTGAAGTATTATTAGCATTACTAATAAAATTTTAATGAAGTTTTTTTTCATAGAAATGTTCTAAGTATCCTTAATATGACAAATTGCAATTTTTTCTTAAAATAAATACAGATTTAGAAATCTTAAATTTGATTACTTCTTAAATTTGATTATTAAGTACTCTTAGACTTAGAGTTTCCTCTTAGACTTACAGTTTCAATCTAAGTTATTAAAGATTTTTCTTAAATATTACTATTTTATTTATTAAACTAAAGTATAGGAGTTATAAGTTAATCTCTATCGTAAATCATACGCTTTTATATAGTAAAAAATGTTACTTGAGGACAAGTAACATTTAAGTTTGGGGGATTTTGGTACACCAAAATAATATGTTGTTTTAAATATACATTTTATGCTTATTTTTTGTGATATTGCACTTTAAAGAAGACTATTTTTATGTTTTTGTTGCAGATATATCAATTTTAGGCATTTGGAGCAAAAGTAGCAAAATGATGAAATTTAGAGCTAAAACAACGAATTTTGAGAATCCTGGCGCTTGATGTGCCAAATTGGTGCCAGAAGCACCATTTTGCAGAGAGCTGGTGTATGATGTGCCTGATTGGTGCCAGAAGAGCCATTTGATAGATAGCTGGCGCTTGAAGTGTCAGATTTGGCGCCTAAAGCTCCAAAACCAAGAACAACGCAGTCTTAAGCAAGTTGGCGCCAGATGCATCAGAACTAGTGCGAGATGCACCAAAGATGACTTTTTTGCATATCAAGACTATTCAAAAAAATTTTTGCATGGATTTCAAAAGGGACACTTGTTCTAAACACCCCTTGGAGTAATTCAGTGCATCAAGATACTTTGGAAGGTTCTTGAATTAAAGGACATGTCTTTTGAATTAAAAATGGTTGAATTTTGGAGAGAATTTTGAATTTTTTTTAGGGAGCAATCCTCTAATAAAAGAGGGGGAAGTTTAGGGCCAGAGGAGAGTTTTTGGTGTGGCGTGTAAGGGGGGTGAAAGAAAGAGAGAAAGTCAAGGGCTTCGAGATTTTCTTCAATGATTGTAAGAGGAGAGGGAAAGTGAGAGATTTCTTCTTCATTGCAGTTCTAAGATAGAATTGAGAGTGCTTGTAAAGAGAGACATGCTTGAAGAGACCTTCTAGGGATTTTCTTGGGAAGGATTTTGAGATAAGTTGTGTTTTTTATTTCTTTTATATGGTAAACTTGTTTTTATATATGAAATCCCTATTTTGTCATTTCCTTCTCATGAATTCTGAGTAGTCTTCTGTATCATTCTCCCTACTTTATGATATGATATTGTGAAGAATTGATTTTGGTTTATACAGTTTTAGATGTCAATAATTGGTGATGATTTGAACTCCGATCTTCATTTACTTTTCGTTCGATCTGGTTTCGATCTGGCTAATTGAATTGTTAAAATATGTTGAGAAACATATGTTCCAAAAGGGCTATGAATTCTACAACATGGTGAGACTCACATTTGATTTCATGGGAGAGGATCCATGGAGTGAAATGAAAATAAATAGGGAAATATACTTTGTTGGATGCATAATTATATATTTTAAGGTGATAGATTAAATTCCCCAATTTGGTCCAGTTGATTGGAAACTGATGCGAGATTGTTAGCCCTCAGGTGAGGGAGTAGTGGGAGCTCTAGAGTGATAGCCGATAACCTCCCAGCCTTACCACAGAATTATGGACTAAACACTGGATTAGTCAATGTGCTTTATGCAATCAAAAGAGGGTAAAAAATATGATTGCTTCCATTTGGCACAAAATAATTTTTATATATTTTTAAATGATTTTAATTTCTTCAAAATTTATATACTCATTGTAAAGGGAAAAGATGCTTTCTTAAATTTGAACTATTCATCACAAAAATTTTGTTTAGTTTTCGTAATTTTACTATTTGAATGTTTAGCAATTAGTTTAATTAACTTTGTCTTTTTACTGCATTTTATTTAGCATTCACTTTATTACTTTATATTTGAATTTAACACTTCACTTTTGTAGTTTAAAGTTGTAGTTTACATTATAATCTTAAGAATTTACTGATGCATTTCTAACTTCCCTGTGGGATCGATATCTAGGACTCCATCAGAGCCCTTTATTACTTGAGCGATACGTATACTTGAGTTATTTTTTAGGGATTTAGTAGTTTAAATATTTTTAAAAGATAAAACTATTTTATTTAAAGCTATTTTTGTTTGGATTAATTTGCATATTTACTATTGTATCCATCGTGTGTATTTTGTAATATTGAAAAATATTTGCAAAAGTAACACGCTAATTCCACCTGCGCCAACCCCTCTTCCAGAAAGGTGTGCAATTCGATCATTCGCAAGGATCAATCCCTTGACCCGAGGGACTTACACCAAAGGTCGCAACTAATGAGTCAGGCTAAAGCACGCACGCGCACACGCACACACACACACACACACACACACACACACACACACACACACACACACA
>NW_018164578.1:351574-400546 GCF_001263595.1 Phalaenopsis equestris
TATATATATATATATATATATATATATATGTGAGACACACACACACACACACACACACACACACACACACACACACACACACACACACACACACACACACACACACACACACACACACACACACACACACACACACACACACACTCATATATATATAGGATTACCATTAGGTTCAGAGATCCAAGCCTTGTCAATTTTCTAAAGGAACTCAGGGTGTAAAGTCCACATGTTTTGAAATCTAAAGGGGGTACCTGCAGGGCTGGATGAGTTTTGAATGGAGCAAAGTAGGGGTCTGTGATCAGACCCAGTCATAGCAAGATGTGAGACAATAGTATAAGGAAAAGTTTGGAGCCACTTAGAATTGACCAGCATTCTATCCAGCCTCTCCCACAGGGTGCCCCTCCTCCATGTAAATTGAGGCCCTTGAAAGCCCAGATCAAAAAGTGTAGCACTGTGGATGAAATCATTGAACTTGGCCATGGATGAAGTCAAAGGAGTATTACCCCCTCTTTTTCAGTAGGAGATGTAATGCAATTACAGTCTCCTCCAAAAATCTAGAAGGAATCAATAAACTGACCCAGATGCAGTAAATCCTGCCAAAGGGTCTGTTGTTGACTAGCTAAGCTGCTGGCATATATAAAAGTAGCATACCCCACATGAGCTCCAATAGAAAACTGGATATGCAGGAATTGTGAGTGATTAAGTAACACAGACCACTGTAGCTCAAATCTTGCAAAAATTCAAATTTTATTATTCAAGTTAGCAAAGTGAGTAAACTTAGGAAACTTTTGAACAATGTTTTGAGGATATTTTGTGACCATGGGCTCTAGAAGAGCAAAACACCAAATTTTATGAGTTCTGATGAGATACTTTAGTCTCTTGAGTAAGGAGGGATGGGCCACTCCTCTTATATTCCAACATAAAAATTGATCATTGATAAAAGGTTTTCCCCTCTCCTCTAGTTCTAGGATGAGATTCAACTTGTGGAATTATGGAAGGACCATCCAAGGATTGAACTTCCAGCAGTTGTTTTAACTCCAACCTCCCTTTCTTCTTACTGTTACTTTTTTGAACTTTCCATTCATCAGTTAACACATCAGTGAGACTGTTAAGTGTAGGGTCATCAATCTTATGTGGATTGATATCTAATAATCTTTCATTTTGTATATTATCCTCTAAATGTCTCTTTTCAGCAGAAGAACAATTAACTATCAATGAAGTAATGTCCTCCATCTCAGTAAAAACTACTGTAGTGTTATTCAAATCAGATTTATGGTGAGTAGCATTATCAATGTCTGTGACTAAAGCTTTATCACCTGAAACCCTTTCCCCCCCATTTTCAGCAGCCTCTAACTGACTAGCTGCAACTGCCTTCTCCTTATAACTTTCAGAATTCTTCTTTATTGATGGTGGATGAAGTCTATAACATTTTTCCAAATTATGTCCAAACATTCTTCAATGAGGACAATAAATAGTTCTTTGCTCTACCATAATGCTCTGCTAGAAACCTTCCTCTTCAGATACAATCTAGACCCTCTCAACATTTAGAAGTGTTATATCACTTTCAACTAGAACTCTAGCCCCTGCATGTTTAGCCATATTGTAAGTTGGAGCATCTACCTTCAAAGGATAATGAAGAGCTCGACTGATGTTAAAGAGAACATTTTGATGATAGTACTGAATTGGAAGATTAGGTAATTTAATCAACATAGGGACAATTGGAGGCTCTTTATTAGGATCAAACCCAAGAGTTCACTTCACCAATTTCATAGGAGTTCTAGCAATCAGCGGAGGCTGTTTAACAGACACTCTCGCATAATCCTCCTCAGGGGATAGTTTAATTAACAAATTTCTACCATCCATTAAGCCAAATTTCCAGGCACCATTGAGCATAAGATTTTCAAAGTCCTTACATGATCCATCTTATGATGTCCATAATGAAATTTGCCAATTAAAGTAAACTCAATAGATTCATTGAGGGATTGAATTTCTTTTGTGGAAAACAGAATGGCTGGCTTTCCATCCTTCATCCCTAAAGGGTTAACATAGGGACAAATCCCCTTTCCCGCAGCAGCATCATGAAGGGCCCGTGGAAACACCAAGTATTCAAACGACTTAGGTATATCATTCCCACTGCCAACTACACCTGCATATGTAGCCTTAGTCCAATGGGCATTGGTTTCAACATCAACAGAACAATCCATTGATATAGAAAACCAAGGAAACAGTAACCGGGTAAGAAGAATCTAACCCAAGAAAGTGTTAGCACCACCAACAAACCAACCGAGGAGAATCAGAGTAAAAGCAAGAGAAACCACACTAACAGCCTGCCAAGCTTAGCAGGTAATGGAATAGTAGCCAAAATTTAAATAGTTGTTGCCCGGGAAAGCCCCAAGCAAATCAAAACTTAAGAACTTCTAACCAAGGCAGAAGGTCTTCCTAAGGTTGAAACTCCATACTCCACCACCTTGCCCCACAGCGCCGCCGGGAAGGAGCCATCAGTGCACAAACCCTAGCAGAGCAAAACCTGATACAACCACACACACACACACACACACACACACACACACCATCACTTAGCATAAAAACACCACAAAACCTCCTAAATAACTTCCCACAACTCTCTAAGACAGGCTTTCTGAGCTGCCAAAACTACTCCAGGCAGTTACTGATGCCTATGCGCGCAGGGGCTGGCGCCTATTTGCTAAAGAAGAGATGGGCACCTATGCGCCCAGTGGTTGACACCCATGCGCCAACCTCTCGGGTTGTCCAAGGGACCATTGGCGCTTAGGTGTTCAGGGTCCGACGCTTAAGCACTGGTCGTTAGTTAAGCTCCTTTGCTCCAAGTCCCGTCCACATTTCCTCACTTTTAATATCTGTTATACCTGTAAGACAAAACATAAGAACACTTTTCTTTAATTTGCATTCTCATCCATAGAAATGTGTAAATCACAGAGAAATATTAGCACACTTATCTACATATCAACAATCCCCCATAAAGCGTGGTTTTAAATGCCATTTTTCTTCATTGCTCACCTTATCCTATAAATAAAAGGGTCTTTTACTGTAATAGGATTTTTGTCCACTCTATTCTCTCATGTGTCTTCTTATAGGAAGGACTTTGGGCCCGTCACTCCCTCCATTCATCAAAAACATTCAATTATATAAAAAAAGGGTTAGTAGAGTCCAAAAATACACTATCTTATTCTAGAGGGGCAAGTCTTTTTGCATTCCTCTCCTCTCTCTTCTCTCTTCTCTCTTTTATTTTTCCCACTCTCTCATTTTCTCGTCTAAAAACTCAATCCCTTGAGTGTGCCTTTTGGATAAATTTAGATTTAACATAAATATAATTTTATGTCGTGAGTTTTCAAACAAATATTGAATAAAGATGTTTGGCCTATAAAGCATACATTTAATTTCTGTAGTTCTTTTATATATTCAAAACGTTGTTCATTAATTTGAAACAAGCAAGCAAAAAAAATATCAATTCCCTGTATGCTTTCTTGGCGAGGAAGGAATGACTTACCCTCTCCGGTCTGGCTAACAGGCAACAGCCAAACAAACCCCGAGCGGATGAGCTCAAGCTTCGTAATCCGGTTCGATCGCTGATCAGGTGCGGTTTAAGTCAGCCGAACCGCAAACCTTGGACCCCGGTTCGTGGTCATTGGAACATTCCCGCCAACAGCTGTTTCGTATTATTATCATTATTATTATTTATATTTATATTTATCGATAAAATCGATTTGATGGTCGTCCCAGGACTTTATTTTCCTCTATCCTTTTAATAACTTTTCACTGAGCTCAGTGCTTGCTGTCACTCAGATCTTTGGGCGAGCTCGAGGAATGGCTAGGTATGTTTTATTGGTGAAAACCCTAGAACGATCACATTGCTTAAAGATTTTTATGATTTTATCGACTTCGCCCTGGATTATTGCCATACTTAGGTGTTTAGGGGTTGCTTGGTTGTGAGAGTTCTTTTGTCTGGGAGATAGCACAGAATAGGGTGGAAATCCTAACTTCTTTTAATCGGGCTTTACTTTCGAATATTTGAAAATGAGGCCAAGGAAAAAACAAGAAACTAAAATATTCGAAGTCAATATCAATAATCAAGTTAAACAGTTCCTAGATTTCGTCTCTTTTTCTTCAGGTGCCTGTCATCCGAACATACCCATATGAGTGAGTTGCTGTATTCTAAGTTATCTAAGGATGGATTGTTCTAAAACTTGGTATATATTGATTTTACGGGTTCAGACTTAGGGAGCTTTTCTGTAGTTATTATTCTTGATCTCCCATGGAACATAGAAGCTGTTTTATTTTGTGTCATGTATCAAATATTATTAAAGATGCCAGTGTTATCAGAAGCAAGTTTTCTATGTCAACTGTTGCTTGCTTTCTTCAGTCTTAGTTGTTCCAAAAATGTCATTGTCATATCTATTACATTAGATCGATGCAGTGTTGACTATAAACTCCAGTACACATGTGTAAACTTTTATTACACATTCGCTTGTTTGGTGAAAGTAAAACAACAGCGTTGTTTCCAAAAACTCCTGCTGCTGGAAACTGCCGGTTACTGTTGTCAATCATGGGCAACTACATCTAATGCTGTTTATCCCGTTTAGCTCTTTCTACATTGATATTCATTCCCCTTCCTTGACTTTGGGCATTCCCCTTCCTTGACTTTGGGCATTCCCCTTCATAGAAATATCTACGGTGTGGAAATAAGACCTTTGGACATGTTTTAAGAAGAAAAGGGTGTTTGTGGGACAAAGAGCAAGAACATGATTATATTAAAGGAAAGGAGAACTAGGGAGGAGTGATGATGACAAAAAGGGAAAAAAACTTCTATTTCATGGAGGCATTTGACATTGGAGCTATCCATGGATGAAGTTTGCTGATAGAAATTTTGCACATGATACGTACCATTTGTGAGAATGATGTCTATAATGGCTGCAAAGGTTGATGATCACTATCACAATGACAAAGGATGAGATTTGGGAGGCAATGGTGAGATGTGACAACAGTTAGATGGCTTTTAATTTAGACTTCTAAATGACATTGAATTACAACCAATTTATCATTTATGAGTTGTTATCTTCTAACATCATTGCTTAATATTATAGATTTTAATGAATGAATTAGCTCCTTATCTGTTACAGTAAGATGAGCAAAATAATTGGGATTGTTCAAAACACAGCTACATGTTTGAAATTGTATATTTTGCTATTCATCTATGGCTAGATTTTTAAGCTTCACTTTAAATCCACTGTGATGTGCAGAAGAGAGGTTGTTGATGTTAGTCTCTTATTGGTGAATGCCCTATCTACTTGGGTATGAAATTAATGACTTAATCATAGTTCAAGTCTAGCAGGTTTATCTTTTTTCATGTAGCTCTACCCTTATAAATGATTATTTTTGGCAACTCAATTTATATTTTATATTATTTTTCCGTGGATTAAATACATTGTCTTTTTGCTAAAGCGAAGAATCATATGAAAGTGAAGGAAATTTTTATACATTATGGTGAAGCTTACTTTCCAAACTTTTTTAGTTGTTCATTCTTCATTATCAATTGACACATTGACACATTTAAGCATTGTTTGGCTTTTTTTTTTTTCCTTTGGGCTCTCACAAGGGATCACTTTACATGAGAAGGAAATCCATACTTTTCTTATTGCTTTTTCAAATTTTAATTTAATATTTTACTTCAATTTAATGTGGTTATTCTTTCATTCGATACCCAAATCATGTATTTTGAATATTTAAACCTTATTTTGGTCTTCTTGCGGACATTTGTATTATTTTATCATCATAATGCTATTTTGGTTGCAATTGAAGAACTATTTTGGATTTGTTTCTTTTAATCAAGAGAAATACATTCTTAAGTGAGTATTTCTTGAGTACCATGTGATAAGAAGATATCTAGTGATACAAAGTTAAATTATGCATGACTATATATAGAATGGTTTTGTTAAATGGATTTTAGCATTGTCTAACAATGAAGTGAGTTTATCTATGTTGAGTGCATTATAACTGAGCATTTTAGTATTGATATGCTATAAAAATAAAAATGTGTTAAGAATGATTATAGGTTAGGGACAAGTAGTGTCATCTATTAAAGATAAAGTCATATGAAAGGAAGGGCATAAGATTTACCTACAATATAAATTGATAGAATTAGGTTGCAGTATTTGAAAGTCAAAATGGTATAAAAAAATAATGACTTGTACAAAAAGGCACTCTAAGATGGAGTTAAAATATTATGTAACATTCAATAGTAGTGAATGGAGAAGTGATTAAAGCTAACCCTAAATTTTGAGATAAGAATAATAATAACGGTTTTGGTGATGATATTTTTATAATCATCTATTTTTTTAGAAAAAAACTAATTGTTTTACAAAAATTGATATGCTTAAAATGTAAAGCTTAGGAGTGTGAAGGAAATGGCCGAGAGGGGAGAAGAGGGGATGGTTGGAGACAAGGGAATTCTGGTGGAAACCATGGCATCTTCCTCTTCCTTTAACATTGCTAGAAGGTACAAAAAGGGGTGTTTGGGTTCTCCCCTTCTCGATTACTACTTACTATATTTTATGTTTTATACTGTGAGTTGTATTCCACAAATTTGCTAATAGTCATCCATATAAAGTTGTACGAGGCTTTATAGGAATACTTTTTATATTAAATGTAAAAGCTCCCTTGGTAGCATAAGGACTTGGATAATTCCTTTTAAGTAATGGTTTTTGTTGTTTCATATATATCCATTGTTGGTTTGACATCAAAATAAGATCATGTGACGTTCCTACTTTTTGATTTTGGCAAAGCTACTAAGGGAGGCAGCCACATGGCACATGTGGGACCAGTGTTTTGGATTGATCTCAATTATGTTGATTGGGAGAGTATTCAACATACCTCCCTTTGTTGGTTCCCTAATAGGGACACTACATGATAAGACCATCATCATTTTCTAGGATGTCATCATAACTGCTTTGGGCTATTACTATCATACTCACAACATTCTAAAAGGTTGCTTTGGCTCTTTAGCCTTTTACATACTAGGGCCCCCTTTGGATTTGGCGAGAACGTTTAAGATATGGCTTGCGAGGTTGCTTTCAGCTAGGCTAGCGAGCTCCTTGCTTCACTTGATGAGTTATCTTGAGCTCGACTTGGTGAGCTCGTGCACTTGCTTTCATTTATGCAAGCTAGTTCTTTATTTTTCTTGTATTTTTAGAGGGTATCTACAAAAAGAACAAGAGAATAAGAAAATAACAAGTGATGCTTAGGCAAGGTCAATACCTAGTCTACCTCTCCTAGCTAGTTTGCTTCTCTTCCATATTGAGTACATTGTTATATTCGCCTTGTGGAATTTTCATTAATGTAAAATTTTGTATTTAATGAGTACGGAAAATCTGGTATCAGAATTTAAGGAAAATTTAATGAAAAATTTTGTTTATAGATGCGATTTTTTTTTTGCCATTATATTCATTTTAGTTTGGTTCCATCCACTAGAATTTTCTTCCTTCATGTAGTGAGAGTTATGTGAGATTTTTGCATTTTATTTTTTACTCTATCTTTTGAGCTCTGTAACGTTAAAGGATGGATACAAAAGTTTGATATTTCCAATGAATCCATATTAGCTGATATAGAGGAAAAAATAAAAAATAAAATTTGGAAGGCATAGAAAGGAAAAAGATGAAGATTGAACTTGAGTTGCTTAGTAAGAAAGTTAAGGTTATTGCCCCTATCATGGAGGTGGCTTCGCCAATGACATTGATCCGAGTATTCTCAATGAATCTTCTTAGTGGTGAATGTCCCATAGAATGGCATTGAGGCTATCCATGAGTTAGTGATCGCATTTGGTTTGTAGCTCTTTTGGCCATTTCTATCTAATCACTATGTTTCTTATTTCACGGGGTGTTCTCAATGACTGTGGCTCCCTTTGTGGTGAGAGTAGACCAGAGGTGGATTGTCCTGATAGTGAGCAAATAGTGGTGGAGTGCATGTCTATTTATTTTATTGAGTTTTGATATTGTTCCTTCTATTTGATTTTTTAATATAAATTAGTGAATAGCTTTTGGCGAGTGAATATTTAGGTGATGACTTGGGTTAGTGACGATCGATCTTGTGGTTGCTTAGGCAAGTGTCTCATTAGGCTCATGGGCTATGAGGTATCACATTATTTGGATGCTCCATTTCACAGTGGCTAGAAGGCAGTGATTGAGGATGGCAATTATGTTAGCTCGTCGAAGCCACTTGGGTGCCTCGAGGAGATGATTGTTGAACTTATTTTGTGCATGTGTCCCCTGGTGCTGGCCTTAATAGTTGTCGTCCTTCTACCGTCAGTTTTGAATTGCGGATTTGACCGACATGGTTGAGTTTATGAGGTGGTTTGAGATGTTGGCCCTGGTGGCCCATCTAATGTCATCATTGGCCATGCAACATGATCAAGGGCTGGTGTCCAGGACCAGGCTTCAAGAGTAGATATCTCTTTTTGAAACAAGAACATGAATGCTATTCAAGAAGGGATAATCGCATTAGAGGGTCATCTTAAAGCAACGAAAGAGATTGTTAGCAACCTTGGTGAGGTCTTCTAGAGTTTGATGGTAGAAGTCACCCAAATTCAGAATGCAATGTCTTTAAGTTTTTACCAATTCTTTGTTGAGAGTGATTTCGTATCGTGCCACTTGGTTAGGTCTGAGAACTTACTTTTCGATGTCCTGAATGACCCAAATTTCCATTTTTCCATGTTTTTCATGGTGGCAACTTGGTTGAGGGTCGAATGAAATGTGATTATATATTTACCATTGACATTTCAAGTTCAAATGCATTATAACAGTACTCATTGTAATGGATTGTTTGAAATGTAGAAATGGGTTTATGTAATGGTTTTTAATTCAACCTTATTATAATGTGATTGTGCTATCTTAATTCTTTATGTTGGATACATGTCAAGTATCTACTAAGCTTAGTTCTGTCTTGCAAGTTAGCTGTAAAATATGCTCATATTTTGTTGACTAAGAGTTAGATTTCAAATAACTTGAGGGCCTGAGTATAGAGGTTGAGGTGCTGGGGTTGTAATCAAGTGTACTAAGCTTACTGAGGTGTTATGGTTGCTCAAACAATGTACAATGATGATTATATCACCTAACATTTATTGCAATCACTTGGAGTTAAGTCTTTTATATACCCATAATTATACATTGCACAAGGGAGATGCACTACATATTCTCTGAGATTTCTATTGTGGTTACTTTTTTTCATTTGTTTTTCTCTTTAACATTTCAAAGCTTCTATCCAGACCATCCAAACCCTTATTGTGCTTGGATTTTCTTCCTCTTGGAATAGTGAGCGCTTTGAAGAAGAGTGCTAAGTGCTTTAGTTAGTTCAAGCATACTAAGTCGTTCATTGTCTTTGTTCTAAAGACAAATTAGGTCTAAATGATTAGGGTTGTAAACGAGCCGAGCTCGAGCTCAAGCTTGACTCTTGTTCAGCTCGTTCGAAATTGCTCGTGTTCGAAATCGACTTGTGTTCGAAACCGGCTCGTGACCAATTTGTTCGTGTACGACTCGATTTATATATTTGTGTTCGTGTTTGGCTCGCGTTCGACTCAAAATTGACTTGTTAAAATTAAACTGAAAAAATAGATGTAGAGTGTTGGATTCGAACCTGGATCAAATATATGCAAAACAAGACACATAACCACATTACCACATGAGTAGTTACGATTTTAACATAAATATAAATATATATATAATATATTATTATATAAATAATATGCATAATATATTATTATATAAATAATTATATAATTTTTTTTTATTTCGAGCTAAGACAAGCCGAACACAAGCGAAAAAAAAGTTGTTCGTGTTCGACTCGTTTATAATTCGAGCTTTAAAAACTTGTTCGTGTTTGGCTCGTTTACTTAACGAACGTTAAACTTAACGAACGAGCCGAACATGAGCTGTTCGCGAACAACGAGCTTTTTTGACAGCCCTATAAATGATGCGTGTTTGACCAGTTCCACCTTGTTAGCACTTCAAAAGAAGTTGAATTCCCAAATACCTTTTTGAAGGGCAATAATTGTGTATATGAATAATACTTTTCTCATCCTCCACTTTCCATTGTGCCCATAAGTGGTTGAGATCATTAACTATTATGGAAATTCTATTTGCTCAGGTTTTGTCTGACTTTATTTCAATTATCGTCACTTTCATCTTTTATCTCCACAATTTGAAGTTGAGATGGAGACTTGGCTTCTGTTGTCGGTATTTACTATTAAAGGTTGTGAGGATCACTTTGAATCGCATTCATGCAGTCGATCTAAAGAATTAAATAAAAAATTTGAAGTAGTGTTTTTGCTTTATAAAGTGGCTTCGTACCTGGTCGATTCACATAATGCTCCTGGCCATCGAGAACCTACCCCTCTCTCTAACTTGAGCGTGGCCGAACAGGTCATCGTTTATGTGGATTTTGTTGTTAGGCATGAGCAATTTCATGTCACTAAGTTATGTGTAGTGATATCTTTAGTTTAATTTATTCGTCCTTTCAATATGCTTTAGTTTTTCTTAATTGAAGTTGTGACTTAGTTTTATTTGTTTTCTCTTTACCCTAGTGCTTATGTCATCCTTAACAATCTAGAATTCATCAAGTTTCTAGAGGAAGCGTCGAGAGGGAAGAGGGTTTCATAGAAGAGGGCAATTGCATGGGTGGCTCATCTCTTTCACAAGAGGAGGTGATGACGGAACCACTTGAAGGTGAGGCCCCTGTTACTTGAATTTATTGACTACACAGACTTAATTGCTAAGTATGCTTCAGTATTCAAGAGAAATCAACTATATGGCTTTGGACGAAGATGGATGTAGGCATTATCATCATGGTAGTCTTAATGGCTGTTGAGATTGAGTAGCGAAGGAAGAGGAAAATAGCGGTCCTTCACTGTAAAGGGAAGGAGATTGAGTAGTTGCCTTAGAACATAGGAAAGGAGATTGAGTAGTTACCTCAGAAAATTGAGTGAGGACATTCTAACTAGCAACTGAAGTCGGCATTTTAATTCAACGACAAGCCGAATGAGAGTCAACTATTAATCACTTTAGGCTTGATAATTCTTTGGTCGGTTATGTTTGATTAATAGTCAGCTCTCATGGTCGAGCAGGAGCTTTGTATATGAAATAACTTTTTCGGTTTATTAAGCTCACTTAGTTTTTATTTTTCTTGTCATTTACTTAAATCTTACTTCTTGTTTTTTCTTTTTTATATTGCTTTCTGTGAAAGTTGTTGCTTTGGTTGGCTCTTCCCTGCTCTTCCCTTACACCATAGCTTGATCTATATTCAAGTAATTATTTAGACCTCCTAGGAGTAGACTCACTATCTATTGTTAATCTTTTCGCATAAAAGGATGTCGAAAATCATGCTTTAATGCCGGGACCCATATGAATAAGATATATAGGGATTGCTGATTTTGATGTCTGGGGTCTGAGGATGAGTTTCAGGCAAGGTTACATGATGATGCTTGTGTCACTGCAAGAAATTTGTAATTTGTTAGACTATCACCTTGGGCATATATTTTTTGAAAAAATAAGCTTTTAAGTTGTTAGTTGCTTATGATGTTAGATGCTAATTTACAAAGGAATTCTTTTCTCTTTGTTTTAAACTTGCCTTTTCGGGAGAGTTACTAAAATATGCTTAGCTGATGTAAAATCTATGAAAATTAGGTTTTTGCATTTGTTGCTGCATTAGAAAGTCTTTTTTCCCGATGATGTGACCCATGTCTATGAAGACGTTTGGTGACTTTGTTATATTAGGACTTTCTTTTGTTTGGGGCTATAAATTTTGTTGAAATTTTGAATAATATGATATTTTTTTATTGATATGAAATGTAATCTAAATAATCCTTATATGAATCTTAGAATAGGAAAGATAATAAAAACAAAATAACAAGAAAGGAAATATATAATATCTAATATTTTCAATTAATCAATTCATATTAATTATTTGAAGATAAAAGAAACCATGTAAAATAGGAAAGGAAATAAATCTAATCCAAGGAAATAATTTATTCCTCATAACATCTCACAGAAATAAATTATTTCCTAATATAACTTCTAATACTCCCCCTCAAATTGAAACATGGTTGAAAACTATATTCAACTTCGATTAGAAAATATCAAACAATGGGCGATTAAGAGTTTGTTAGGTAGAACTTGAAGTCTTCATATCGTATCACGGTTGTATTTGACTGCAATTCTTATAGCGTCTGAAGGCAGACAGAAGACTCTTACATATAAAGCTGCATAGACTTTGCAGGGAAGTAGGCAACTGCAGTTGTCATTGACTGCAGGTCCAACAGTGTCTGTAGGTAGACGATAGACTCCTACATGTAAGGATGCGGGGGAGTTTGCAGGGAAGTAGACAACCTACAAAAGAAACTTACTTCTAGTTGACTGTGGTTTTCTTTGATTGCAGCTTCTGCAGTGTCTGTAGGTAGTCAGAAAGCTCTTGCAGGTAATGATGCAGGGGAGTTCCAGGGAAGTAGACAACCTGCAGGAAAAACCGACTTTTAGTTGACGGCGATTGTCTTTGATTGTAGTTTCTGCAGTGTCTGTAGGTAGACGGAAGACTCCTACAGATAATGTTATAGGGTAGTTTGCAGTGCAGTAGACAACTAACAAGAAAAACTGCAGAGTATGACTTGCAAAAGAAGGAAAAACATCAGAGATAGGCCTTGTTGCAGGAAAAGCACCGTAGGAGGGTCTGATACAAAAAAAAAAACTCCGGAGGAGAGTCTGTTGCAGGACAAGCTCTGGAGGGGGGTCGAATGCAAGAAAAGGCTATGGAGGAAAGTCTGCTGCTGGAAGAATTCCGGTGGTAGACTTGCTACAAGAAAAACTACGGAGGAGGGCTTGATACGGGAAAAAGTTTTGGAGGGGGCTTGTTGTGGGGAAAAAACTCCAAAGGAAGAGGCTTTGCACCGAGGAGGGCATGCAATAGGATACTTCCGGCTGCAGATAGAATTCTGGTGGCAAAAAAATAAAAAAATTAGAGGACTTGAGTGGTGTTTTTGGACATTAGGGAAGAAATGATGGAGAAGGGCATGTAGGCCGACTGCTGGGATTCCCTCATCTCGTCTCTTACAGAGTGTTGGGAGAAACTACTCTGAAAGAATCTCCTTCTATTTTCACCGTGGAGTAGGGTCACAAGTTTCGCGAAAATTGGTACAAAACATTTAAGCACAAAAGCAAAATCAAAACAACCAAAAAAGCAAACGAGGATTTACTTGGAAAAACTAGAGAACTGGAAAAACCACGAGGCCACACCATCAGAAATTTTCATTATGAAATTCAAAAGTTTTTACAAAGGACTCACTAGTTTCTTCTCCACACATAAGAAAACTTACAGGACTTGTGCCCTCAATCTTCTTTCTCCAATTCGACGCGAATAACACGCTAAGATCCCAGAAATCCTCCTCTCCAACTCCTCTCTCCTTCACAAGAATTTGTTGATGATCACCCAAAAAGACCTACACCTAGCACCTCATTACGTCGCTCGAAATTAGTTTAAAAACTCAGAAAGCGGAGTTACTGCAACAGGCACAAAATCTCTCGAACTAGGCGCAAAAGCGCATTCTCTTGGGTAAAAGACAATCATGCTCAACAATTATGAACGCAAAGGTGCCCTTTTGCACCCCCCTCTTTGTTTGCACACAAACATGGGCACAAAAGTGCCTTTTGAGACCCATTCAGAGGTAGCACCCACATGGTGGGCGCTTGAGCGCCCAAGCCCAGTGCTTAGGTGCCCGATTCTTGGCCTTCCCTGGTTTCTTTGGCTCCAGAAGTCTAACACAAAGTTCAGATTGAGTTGGTCAACTATGTTGCATACTTCAGGTTGAATGTGTCATTTTTCAACATCATTAAAGCATTGATGTACCAACTATTCTTCACAACCCTTAAGGAGTTTGCCTTCATATGGTTTTCTCACTTACTATTTGGAACAATTACTTCCTTTATAGAGTTTAAGAGGATATTCATCTCTTATTTGACAACGTCCAATGTCTGCCAAAGAACTCTCAGTCATTGATCTGGATGCATTAAGAGCTCAACGAGTCTCTTTTGACTTTTGTAGCAAGATTCAAGAGATAATGCTGGATATTAAGATCGTGTATGCTCTTAGGTATGCTCTTTATTTGCAAAGAACGGGTATATTTGTTGAGTTACTTGAACTTGCCAACCTCCTTGTAAATGTCAAAAAATATTATAATGAAGTTGGAGTACTAGGGCTCGTTCGGGACAACTACAACTTTTTGTAAATATGGTTGTAAAGCTGTGATGAAGAAAATAACTTCTTAATATTCGTAGTGTAAATTATAAATATTTATTTTTTTCAAGAAGACAAATATAAATTTTCTTACAACTACTCTTTGTAATTTTGTTTCTAGAATGTAGTTTTTCATCATAAAAATTTTTAAAAAGCAACAAGAAAAACAATTTTGTTGTGCCACAACTTTCGGTTCATTATCCTATTTTTACCTTGCTACAGGCAACAATGGCCAAATTTTTTGAGATCATCTAAAATAAAGAATATTTTTGGTGATTGCACCTTATGAATATGGGAACTCTCATAAGAGACAACCAAATACCATGCTTTCGATATATAACATGGCCACAATATGCACTATTCGAGTTGTAACAGATCGTCCCTTAATTTGACACTAGTCAAAAGCAAACATTTGGGATAAATTTTGAAGTAACCGAACTTCATATGTTTTAAATAGCTTATATTCCTCTAACGACGATTAAAGCCCAAACATTGATAGATTATCGTTAATTTCATCATATAGGAGTAGAGCAATATGTACTCGCAGAAGATACCATTGAAATTATATGTGGATGGGCTATCGAGCGAACAAGGGATAAAAGCTGGTTTGGTACTATAATAGCCCTATAGATATTTTCCTAACGAATGTCGTCAGTATATAGTTTTTGCTCATTATTAAAATTGCACAATAAGTCGTGATTTTCTATTGGAAATTGTAATGAGGCTTAAGTCTTATTGATCGACTGCGAGGTATATGCCTCACCACTATTGTCGTGTACCTCGCCTCATGCATAGAGAGGCACATGCAATAATAAATTAAGTTTGTCTTAGTCTAAATCTTAAATAAACTTGCGCACCATATCTGCTTCAACTTGCACGCAGTCATGCTCAATCTACTCACCTCAATGAAGGAAATCTTTGCATTTCTCTTCAATTGACACCTTTGCCTCCTTGTCTGTTGGCATCGTCAACCTCCTACAACATCATCACAAGTCTTCTTAACACTTGCCACCAAGTTCTTTGTAGCAACCACTTTCTTATAGTTGCCATTGTCGTCTCTCCTTGCACTTGTCGCCACTGTCCTTGCAATCGTCGTCGTCATCCTTAGGACAAGTTGAGTTCGTATTGATAAAATCTACAAACATCTACTTTTCCCATTTGCTTTTTACATCATTATTATGTTGGAGATTTACTCTGGGTGCTACACTTTTTAATAAATTCAGCATCGAGTAACTTTTGCATTTCTTTGTGGATTGTGCCAATTAACGTTGCAACAACTGGCTTTTTATGGTTAATTGACTTTTTCTTATTTACATTCAATTTATGGTATACTTTTGGCATCTTTTTGGCTGTCAATGCAAATACTTTCATTTTCTACCTTAGAGTTGCCATCAACTTGCCTTTGTACTCACAATTAAAGGATGACATGATTCAACAAATGACGTGATCATCCTAAGCGTTAGTCAGAAGTATCATCTAAGTGCCTACTTATTAAATGTAATGAAGAACAACTGACACTATTGTTCGACTTAAATAAGTAACATGTTCAATTAGATCTGTTTTACATTAATAAGATTTTTTTAATGTGGGTTTTTGGGTTTAGTATGTCGCTTGGCTTTGATGAATCCTCTAAAAAGGTAGTAGTCAGTTATATGCTTTTCTTCCAACTCTCCCTCCAAGTCGATTAGACTTAGGGGACTGTAGAATGTCGCTTTATTCTTAGTTTCTCGGTTGTAAGTCTCATCTAGGAACAATAGTACTCTCACCTTTTAACTTTCTCCTTCTAGCCGCAGCGTTTACTGGCTCTTCGGGCATTGCACTCTCGGTATTATTTATCGGTATGTGTTCCAAGAGTGATTGGATAATTTTGCTAATTATCTCTTTAATTTTAATTAGTTTTTTAGTCGTTATGAAGTCTTAGCTCTCAATGTTAATAAAAATTTTTCTAGCAATGGTTTGTTTGGTTTTATCTCTATCTGCTTTTGTAGATCTCTAGGCATTTATTTTATCTTTTGGCATAAGTTAATGCTCCCCACATCTTTTAGGATATTAGATCTTATTTTGGCCATGTGGTTTACTAAAATCGTACTAAGTTAGAGCAAAATAGGAGCATGTATGGATGGTAGAGAAAAGAGTTGGGAAAGAGGAGTCTACTATCAGGCTCAAAAATCCATAAAATAGGAAATATAAATCCTAAAATTTGGAACCCATAGACCTCTTGAGATTCACTCTTTATGGATAGAGAGATCTAGAGTTCTAGCGCTATAGGAAAAAGTACATAGTAAACTATATATGTAATATAAAAAATTGAAAAATAAGAGGGGCTTGTAGTTAAGTACATACTTGGATTCAAATTGATTGTTGATTGTTGGGTGCAAAGGAGTTGTTGGGTCTCATGGCAATTGTTTTTGATTTGCTTTATGATCTAGTTGATTGGACAAGTTTTGTTTGGTTATAAGACTAGTCCCTTCCGAGTGAGTGGGGGTTCCATTTTTTGCTTGGCTAATGAGTCTAGCTAGGACCTTACTCGTGAGTCCTAGGATTTGATTGACGATTTTGCATTGAGGTTGTATGCACTTTTCATTTGGGTGAGTTCTCTTTAGGGATATACGTATATATGTAGAGGACATGCAACATTGGTTTTTTCTGCTGATATCTATGAGTGAGCTTGGGTTGATAAATAATATACAATTTTGGTGGAGTACACCCATGGAGCTAGAGGGTGGTAGTACCATGTATCAGAGTTTTATTGGTTTATAGGATTGAGAAGGGTTAGTAATGTGGAGTTGGTGATATGCGAGCAATGCAGAAGGCTCCTGGAAAAAATAAAATGAAATATTGAGAAGTGGGTGTCAAGTTGAATTGAACGATGCCATTGACCAACTAGGAACTTCCATGGAGTGGATATTTATACGTTTTGATGCAACGGGGTACTGTTTACTAGGTCTGATTGATAGTGATTCATAAGGGCCACACAAAGCTAAAAGTAATTGAGATGGTTGGAAAGGACATATTGCTAGAGGTACTAAGCTAGTTTGTTAGATAGCACAAAGTCGGGAGGTGGATGGAAGATTATCAGGAGTTTAAGGGTGCGTTTGTTTTGACTTTTGGACCATGTTTTGGGTCAAAACCGCATTTCACGCATTTGTTTGCGGCCTTCTGCTGGAACGGGCTGCAAAAATTTGGTCTTTTGCAAGCATACCACATAAAATATGGCCATTTACACTCATACTACTGAATTTATATTTTTTATTTACATATATTAACCGAGCATGCTCCACGTTACATGTTTTACATGTTCCATTTATCATATAAGGTTATGGGAAATATAAAAATCAGTGAATTCTCTTTCAACCTCATCAAAAATTCTCTCTCAACAGTTGTTGAAAGAGGATTCACTGATTTATATATATATATATATATATATATAGACACAACAAATAATTAGATTAAAAGTTTATATAAGGTTATGGGAAATATAGAAATCAGTGAATTCTCTTTCAACCTCATAAAAAATTCTCTCTCAACAGTTGTTGAAAGAGGATTCACTGATTTTTATAACAATGTGGATGAGATTTTCTACCACAATGTTCACATGCAGGATGCGATCTCTTTTTGCTTCTGGCTTTGCTCTTGTTACTGTTGGTCTAGCGTTCTTCATTTAAGCCTAGATGATTTCTGCTTTTCCTTTTTTTTTTTTTATTTTACTTGCTTACCTTTTCTTAATGCTTGATAGAAAGGCTCTTTTGATAACTACAATGTTAGCAAGCTCCTTAGAGGCACCTTAGACAAGAAGATGTGACAATAGAACATTCCCGACAATCCAAATATTGGTTTCTTGCTTCAATTCAAGAAAGTTTTGATTCTTCATAATAATAGAGAGAACAACGTTGCTGCCCATACCTGTGCAAAGAAGGCTCTTGATAGTGATTTTATTTTGTGTCATGTTCATAAGTCGGATCCTTTTTTTTATAGGAGGATATTGCCCCTTTTGTAAATGCCCAAGGATATCTTGCGTCATGTTCAGTTATACTTGATCTAATATTATTTTTGACATTTATCCTTATTTGTGCAACTTTTGATAGTCTTGTCACATCACTCCATATAAAGTTGCCATCATATTACACTAACATATCTTTTATTTTTGAACTAATAGCATTCATTTCTCTAATGAAGTCAATTTTCTCCTCATTTTTTAGTGCCTTAAAGAATTGCATAGGCAATGTTTTCGTAATGATGCATATTTGGATGGTTATATAAAGTCCCATGACCCACCCTCTCTGTCTGGTAGCTCAGTGACTAACGTCGATCTCTTTGCTCTTCTAATTCAATATTTGATTTTCAAAATGAGCTAATTTAATTTTATTATTGTTTTTTCCTTTTATTTAAACCAACTTTCAATATTCTTATGTTTTTTTGGTACTTGACATTTACAAATTTAATTTTATTATATTTTAAAATTTTATTTATTTATTCAGAATTACATGAATGACTACATTCTTTATTCTTTAATTCCAAAATAAAAATAGTATTGTACATTTATGCATCAATTTATGTTTAATTCTATCATATTTTACTAAGGCACCCTTTGGTTCATGAATTCATTGCTCTATCTCGCTACTGCTATTGATGATAACTAGTTGTTGGCAAATAATACTCAAATTGTAATGAGAATGGCCATTGAAGGATAATGTTGTAGATTTGTTGCTTATAACTTGCTATAAATTTTTTCTTCAAATTTTTCTAGAACTTCAACTTTACAATGCTCTGCAGTACTGCTTTTGTACTTGTATATGTAATTTGTTTTGTTAGCTGATTTATATCTTAACATAGCATGCAATTAATGAACATTGTCACTGATAACATGATTTCTTATTCTCTGTTGTTTATAGAGCATGGCTTGTAAACAGTCGTGGAATTGCTAAAAAGGTGAAGAATGCAACCCTCTATTCAAACTATCAAATCAGAGAACTTGGAACGGAAGCAAATCGTGAATGTCCGAATTGCAAGTATGTTATTGATAATAGTGATGTAAGCCTCCTTGATGCCCATTTATTAGTTTATGAACTTTTTACGTTCTACATATTGTCTCTTAATTGAAGTTATTTAAATTGATGTTTAGTCGCCAATTGTCTCTACCAATTGTTGGTTACTTTGAGTTCAGTTCATTATAGAAGAACATTTACTTTTTCTGCTAATTATTTAATCAACGTTCTTCATTGTATCCTCGGATTATATGTGTATTTCTCATGTTTTATCCTATCAAAATTTAAGGAAATAAACAGCCTAAACTTGAAAAATATCTTGCAAACACCTGCATGTCCATACCTTGTGTAATAGCCACCATTCCATACTTCTTCAAATAACCACACACACCTCATGTGCATTGTTTCATTTTCTATTTAATTTTTTACATGTTTTCAGGAGTCGTAAGTTTCAAGTTTATGATAGGGCCTTGGTTCCATACCAACAAAACATATCATGTGTAATGTTTAAGTTTGATCTCAACTAATTCATCAATCTAAAAGATATCATGAATGCAGCGTTCAATCGATGGAAGCAACTGAAACATGTTGACATACGTTGGCCAAAAATGATCAAGCCTATTTGTGTCTCCACAGGTTTCTTTGGATTGGCCTGGCCTTCCTGCCGGTGTAAAGTTTGACCCCACTGATGTAGAACTTCTAGAGCATCTTGCAGGAAAAGCTGGAGTGGGGAAGTCCAAGGCCCATATTTTCATAGATGAATTCATACCAACACTTGATGGGGAGCATGGAATTTGCTATACACATCCTGAGAATCTTCCTGGTAAGAAGCTCGCCAAGTTCAAGTCTTTTTTGATGCTTAGCATTTGAACGTCTGTCATCATACCTTTTCTCTTCACATAGGTGTCAAAAAAGATGGAAGTGGTGCTCATTTCTTTTACAGAACATCAAATGCATATGCAACTGGATGTAAGAAGCGCAGGAAGATACGGAGTGAATACAGTGAGTCTGAAGAACGTGTTAGGTGGCACAAAACTGGTAAAACCAAACCTGTGGTAGAGAATGGTTTTCAGAAGGGCTGGAAGAAGATAATGGTTCTATACAAAAGTTTTGGGAAGGGCTGCAAACCAGATAAGGCTAATTGGGTGATGCATCAGTACCATCTTGGGACAGATGAAGAAGAAAAAGATGGCGAGTTCGTTGTGTCAAAGGTTTTCTACCAGCAGCATACGAAGCAAGTTGATAGGGCTGATACTGAAACATTACTGAATGAATTAGTTAGTTCAAATATAAAGTGCGGTCCAAGAACACCAAAAACAGTTGCACCAGAGCCGCCTCGGGCCAAAATGAATTCTTTAAGTGATGTTGATCAACATGATCCTCTACCTTTGCTAGTTCATGTATTTTCCAGCATTTTGGTCTTTTTACTTGTAGATCAGATAGTTTACATTTCATCATTCACTCTGAATTGAAATATTGCATTGTTCCACTTTTCGACCTGTCTTGCAGATTGTTGAATAAATAATTTTCTGTAGGCTTGAAACATGCATAAGAAAAGAGACATGCAGTTTAGTTGCATACTTGCAATATTGTTACCAATGTAAACCCCAATGCTGCACTTTTCACTTGGTGCCATCTTTTTGAAACAGACAATGAAGCTTTGTTTAATTGATAACTTCTATTGTTAAAAAAAAAAAATGAGTTTATCAGATGGATCCAAATCTTTTCCTGGATGATGCCTGATTGTGAGATTAAAGTAGACTCAAGATTTATAATATTGTCGAGAAGTTGGGGATTCTATTCACCATCTCAAGGTTTAGAATAATGTAGATGTCCCTACATCCTCCTTTTGATCCCTTTTTATAGGGGGTTGGGCACTGTAAGAAAAGCTATGTAGGAAGAATAAATGAATAAATACATGATTTGAATGTTAGAAACACATGGATAAAGTAATTAAGGCCCCAGAGAGTACATGCAGATGCTAATAGGTCTTTTCTAGTCTAAATATCAAGAGTCTAAAATTTTTATAAATTTTCCTGTCATTTTTACCTGTGCTGGTCATCAGTATAAAAATTTTCTTATCACGGCACTTATGAAATTCCATTCCCCTTATCATTTTACCTGTTAACTATCATTTTTTCTTGTACATATGCAATTGTATAAGTATACCTATAAGCAACTGATTTATGTACATGCTCATCAATTTATTAAAAGCAGTAACATCAGTAAAATCAATAGTGTCTGCTAAAGTTATTTTTCTATAACATATACAGGTATTCAATAATATGCAGATAAATTAGTCTCATTCAATCATCACAAACATTAACAATCCAATTCAATTTATTATCATTCACATTCTCAACATAGGGAAGCAAACAATAATTTCACAAAACAAATATAGATCTACTAAACATCAAACATATAAAAGTATATATCCCAAAAGTTATCACCTTCTTTCCATTGCATAAAGTCACACTTAGCTAATTGCCATGATGCTCGTTACCCCTCCTTGAAAATAAATATATGGGACTAAGCTACAAACATAGTTAAACAATCATGGCTAAAGTAAAATTTTTCTAGATGGAAAGAAAACGACGTGTATGCTCAATTATGATCAGTATGAGTGCAACCATACACAAAAATACTTACTTTAATCACATGGAATATATGTAAACAAGAGTATAAAAGCAATAAGTAGTAAATAGCTGTAACAAATATATATTTCATTCATTCCTTAAACAATCATATGAGTGTATTTAGTTGTTTAGTATTGAATATGTCATCTTAGAAATGTCACTTATACTTGTATAGACCTTGACTTGATTTATTTCATTGGGCTAGCTGCACAACTACTGATAAGGATTGATCATCTTCTAACATAATAATTAATAACAACCCTCTAATACCACAAATTCGTTCCAGTCTAAATATCAAGAATCGAGAATTTCTGTCTTCTTTTTCTGTGTAGGCCATTAGTATAAAAGTTTACCAATCACAAAACTTGTGATATTCTCTTGATCATTTTACCTGTTAAAGATCAATTTTCATTTGTAATAACTAATTTTGAGAAATTAAGTAAAATTTTGGCACTTGTAAAACATACCCAAATTTCATATCCCAAAAAATTTAATCGAATCAATTTTATAAAATTTTGCATGTTAAATTAATCAATTTGATATATAACACTATGCATTAATTGTAACTATATGGGGGAGATATGAAATTTGAAATAACTACATAATTAACCTTAATTAAACCCTTAGTTAAATGCCCTAATCTCATCACTGTTTCTAGTCGACTTCTCCTGCACTTATGCGCACATGCAACTGCTGGATTCAATCAAATGGAAGGGATTATTTTGGATCACATTTATATGCGGCACTTCTCTTCATTTCTCCCTCACTTTCGTTTTTTGCTTGGCTGAAGAGTCCTGTGATTTGGCTACTGTAGCAGATGGGGCGAATGGCTGAGCAGAGTCATAGCTCACGACTAAAGGTTCCATGGATAAATCATTAAGTAGGAAATTCATTTTAGCGATATTCGAGACATTTCTTTCCTTCTATTTCCATTTTGACATTTGTTGCTAATTAAATCCTTCCTCGTGATTTGCTGCTATTGTAGCTAGGTGTGAGTAGTCACGAAGCTGATGAACCGAGAGCTACACTCTCACTTAGGTTGAATTCATGAGTAACATAAAAGGGGTAAGGGTAAGGAAGGAAAGAAGGATTAGGAAGGCACAAAAAAAACATATTTATGCAAGAAAACTCGTTTGAGGTTGGTTTTGACAAATAAAATTTGTTTAGAGTTAAGACATATTTTGAGAATTTCATGAATTTATGAGAGAATAAGGAATTTTAGATGATTTATACTAGGCGACAAGATCAAGGTGAGCTTGGGAAAACTTGTTGTAGAGATGCTATGTCAATTCAGGCGAAATAAACCTGTGTTAACTTAAGATAAATAACTCTGTAAATTTCCATGTGACTATGTGCTTGACACATTCATCTAGAATTTTCTGTATATTGGGATGAATAAATGCAAACTTGATTTGTAACTTATGATATCTATAATTTTACTATGTTCTGAATTTGATAAACATGCTTATGAAATCATTATTTACCGGCATTCATTTATTATGATTAATGCATATGATATATTGAATGCATATGATGAATGCTTGGAATTATATATTAAGTAATGTTATAAGTAGGTTATTACATAAATACTTATAAGTACAGATGATAGTGAACGATGAGATTCCCAATTTTTAGTATTTAGATGGAAACGAAACTCCGAGAATCATTGAGATCCAACATGGACAGAAATTAAGGAACCGTTCATGCCAGGTGGGCTAGCGATAACAACTATTTTGGAGTGGGCCCAACCTTTATCAAACCTAATGTATCCTTCAAGATGGATGACGACCCATGACATGAAAATAGTTGAGACCTATACAACTAGCGATATTCTTATGATTAGACGGATGACTCTTATGAATATGCTTATGATTGCGCATAAATCGATGAATTATATGTTTTATATAACCGTCATAATTTCGTGCATTACATTTATTTTCTTTTATATGTTTTATGTGATTATAACATGTCATGACATGTGTAATGAGATATACGAGAATTATATGTGAGCATGTATGTTGTCTCTTTTCCATCTATAAAATCTTATTTTAGTCGCAATTATTTTGTTGAGCTTATTGTGGCTCATTCTAAGTTATTGACTTTCATGAAACGATACGGAGCATCTGGGGGAGTAGCCATGTGCGACTTGTACAACTTTTGCATTATAGTTTTGGGAGCTTGTACAAACTTTTGGGTTCGTACTTTTATTATATTGGATTTAACAATTCTAGATATATATATGTTTTGATGATAAGATTTTCATGCTTTTAATTATATATGAATATGAATGATTTATGAAATAAAATGTATCAATTATGGTTGCAATGATTTAGTTAGATTAGTTCATTACCTACTAGTTCTTGTTTCTGCAAGTTAGGATGAATGTTGATGATAATTTAGTCTGACTGAATTGACCGTCTTTGTCGCACTGCAGTTAACCTTTAAAGGGGGCAATTTTGGTGTGCTAGAAAGTGGTGTCAGAATAAGGTTATTGGATGAAAAGAATGATGGATGCGTGTTAGATTTAGAAAAATTAAGAATGAATCAAATATGAATTGATTTATAAAGAGTTATAGGTTGATTGATCTGATGCATGACAAAAAGTGGTATCAGGGTGGTTATTGGATGAAAAAAATTGATGGAAGCGTGTTGGGTTTAGAAAATGTAATATTGTGATCAAATATAAATTGATTTATACAGAGTTATAGGTTGATGGATCTTTGGTGGACAACCCATATGACTTCAGATATCATGCATGCACGACATAATTACTATATGATAAATTGCATTTTAATAATAAATTGTGCCAATACAGATGAATATGCTTGAAAGAGATATAAAAGGTACTGAGGGTCAATCTCCTAGGTCAATTCCAGAGCAAGAAGTATGTGCTGAAAATGTCTTGAACATAAATTATATGTAGAAGAGCAAATGAGAAAATAGAGCCACTAAGTTAAAGGACATTCTACAGTTTCTATCACAAGTGGGACTAGGACCCATATTTGAACTTGGGACAGAAGTTGATCGACAATTTAAGATCTTTCAGTCATTTAAGCCACCTGCATTCAAGGGTGCTAGTGATTTTGGAGTTGTTGAAGATTGACTATTAAAGATTGAAAAGATTTTGGATTGTATGATTTGTCCAGAAACCAGGAGAGTGATGCTAGCCACTTTCATGTTATAAGACAACACAAGGAGCTGGTGACAGGCATAGAGAGATTTCAGTTGACATCTTTTCCATATATTCGGTTGGATGATTTTGTGAAAATCTTTAAGGATTGGTTTATTCCGCCTTCAGCCGGATTATAATTGCAAGCTATATTCTTCAATCTAACTCAGTGGTCTAAGACAGTTATGCGAAGAGGCAAAATTTACTTTGCTTTTCAGACTGCACCTCATTATGTCAGTACACAAAAAGAAATAATGCCACAAATTTCTGTGCAGCCTTAGTGATCAGTTGAGGTTGACTTTGGCGTTGTTCAAAATTAGTAATTTCTCAGTGCTAGTTGAAAGAGCCTGTAATGCTCGGTTATTTCACATAGCTCATGTGCTACAAGTGTGGCATAAGGGATGCGAGATTTCATCGTTATAAAGAGGAATGAAACTCTTTATCAAAATGAAAGGACTTTGATATTCTGAGAAGAGAACTGAGAGTTGTGCAATAGAGATGCGGGAAGGAGGTGACGTTTTTGAACAAAGTTGAAGGTGACTGCGTCAAAGAACAACTTGCTCATACGATTTGTGCGGCACAGAAGATTTACCATAAGGTGATTGGAGGATTTTCAAGTAGAAGCGAAGACTAAAAGCTCAGGGTGTGATTCATTTTATGCCCTAGATAGAGATTTCATGAGTTGTAATGGAAATTTGAGATCATGGTTGTTGATGCAGTGATTGGAATTGAGGAAGGTGAAGAAACACAGGTGTCATCGAGAGAGCAAACGGAGAATTCGATAAGGCCGGGCAATGTTAAAGTTAGCGATTGCTTGTGTGATCAAATCTTGTGAGGAAATGAAGACAAAGGAGACGAAGACAAAGAGTTTTGTTGAACAACGGCATGCCTCATCAAGCAAGCGAGGAGAAAGTGATTTGTGTTTGAGTTTTGCAATCAATCAAGATCGAGAGGAAGAGTACTTTGCGAATTTCTTGTGCGAAGCAGGTGAAGGCAAGGTGTCGAGGTAGAAAGGTAAATTTCTGTTTATATATAATTATAATGAAGTTATTGTGATATATTATTTTGTTAAACTAACTCATTAATGTTTTTAAGTAATCATAAAAGTAATAAACAAAATATTTAAATGAAAGCATTGATAAATAATGAAAGGAGAAAATTAATAAATTGATTAAATGAACCAAAATAGTTATTATTTTAATATATGATTATTAGTAGAATAGTTAATCAAGCTTAAAGTAATAATACTAATAATAATAATAATAATTCCTAATACATTTTAATTAGAATTGAAAGATCTATAATTTAATAATAGCAGCATAATTAGAATTAAATTTGAAGGATTATACTCTAAATTAAATTGATGAAATAAAAAATAATAACCTATAATAATTAATTAGCAAAATTAGTAATGTGATAAAATTTTAGTAATATGTACATTTTTATATAATAGGTGGAGGCAACAAAAACTAAAAATAAAGAAAATCATCTAAGGTCGATGTGTGTCCTTACGTTCTTATATTATAGTAATATTTAATTTTTTCTAAACCGAATTCATTTACTGTTACTGTCATTAGTTATATCGAAATTATTACAAACTCACAATTTATGATTCCATTTAAATTTTTTTCATATTGTTGAAATGATGTGGACTCAACATTGTTTAAATTATTATAAATATTGAATGCTATACATGTATGTTGAATGTTATGCAATTGATAATACAATAATCTTTATTAGATAGTGATTTTTATAGTATACTTGCATGTGTATATTTTGGCTATTATAAAGTTCACTTATTTATGGTACTAATGTGAGAACACTAAGGTACCCATGCGTATAAATTTAAATGGTTATTGATATTGACGTGTTTTAATTGATAAAATTTTTAAATGGTACTTCTGTGACGGTTTTGCATATATAAAATGATATTAAATTTGTTACTGATATGGTAAAATACATTGAATATTATCAACTTTCGTGAAAAATTATATAAAAAATAAATTATTTATATTGATTTATAGTATTTTTAATTAGCATGCATATCATTATCTTTTTGTTACGCTACTCTAGATTAGAAATATGAGTAATCATTAGTTTTGCTTAGCTTACTGTTGTTTTAAACTATTATTTCAGGTTTAAATTATTTGATTAAAAGATAAACAATAGAAGAGAAAAAATTTATAGAAGACGAGGATAATCAATAATGAGATAAATTTAACTGTACTACTTTAATTTACTATGTTTAGTGACTTTTTCATTTGTTAAAAGTTAGTTATAGAAAATGAATATAAAAAATATTAATTTTCACTATCTGACCGTTTGTAATTGCCTTGGTTAATTTCAAGTCTCAAACTGAGTTGTATTGTGAAAGTGCCAAATGAATTAAAAACTAGTTGAACTTTTCTAGTTAGCGACGGCAATCATAGGAAAGCAAAAGAAAAGATTCTGCCAAAGAACCTTGGAGCAAGGAAATTAAATCAAATGGTAAGCAAAGACAACCACAATCAAGAACGCCACTTTGAAAAATATGGAAAAAAGGCATTTTGCTAGTGCTTGATGGGTTTAGGAAAGTGCTATAGGTGTGAATAATCAAGGTATCTTCGGTTGAATTGTTTGGTGAAAAAGAAAAGAGAAAACAAACCACTGACATTTTAAGGATAAGGACAACCCAGGAAATTTTGGAAGGCAGCTGGTCCAAAATTCTGTTTTTGATAAAGCCTTTAACTCAGGTCAAGGGTGAGACTTTAGAGCGTAGAATCGAGCAACTTGTAAAAGCCAGAATTTTTGTAATTACCTTTGAAAAAGCTAAAGAATCTGAAAATGTGGTTAATTGTATGCTTATGATTCAAGATCAGCCTTACACTGTTCTATTCAATTCAGGTGCATCACATTCTTTTATTTATTTATTTTTTTTAGTTTGTTTCTAGTTTGTTTGTTGATATTTTGCGATTCACTCCTACTTTGTCTTATTATGCATTCAAGAATTAATTTTTATGCAAATAGAAATTGTGTCATGCATGTTAAAATTCATATAAGAAGTTGCAAGCAGAGTTGATTTTCATATCAATTCAGACTTTTGATGTCATATTGGAATGGAGTGGTTGGTAAAATATTTTGCTACATTTGAACTGGAAAAAATAGGTAAAATTCAATTTGACTAGAGAGAAGTAATTTTATTTTCCCGTAATAGGAACACACAATCTTTATGGATTAGTACACAGTGAAAGTTGAGAAGTACTTGTAAAGTGATGAATCAGTGTTTTCTAGCCAAATTAAAAGCGCCGAATAAAGATGTGCAAGGTTTGAAAACCATCTCAGTTACAAAATTTCTTGATGTATTTCCTGAAGAATTGTCAAGGCTATTACCAAAATGGTGAGCTGAGTTTGACATTGATGTGTAACCAGGGACGTATGTAATTTTCAAGTCTCCTTGCTGGATGGCTCCGAAGGAATTACAAGACTTGAAATGTCAGTTGCAGGAATTGATAGATTAGAGTTTTATTAGACCAAGCATTGGAGTGCTCTAGTATTGTTTGTTAGGAAGAAAGATTGATCTATGCGGTTATGCATTGATTATAGAGCTAAATAAGGTGGCAATCAATAGCAAATATTCTTTGCCTATGATTGATGAACTATTTAATCAGTTAGATAGTGCTACTATGTTTTTCTTGATTGATCTGAGATTGGGATATCACAGGTCAGAGTCAATATAGCAGATAAAACCATAATTGTCTTTGGAACCAAGGCATTGCATTCTTGGGGCACGTCTTTATTGATTAGTACACAGTGAAAGTTGAAATAACCTAGAATTTTAAAGGAATATAGAATGTGAACACTGTTTTCAAGAATTAAAAAAATATTTGACCACTGCTCAAGTATTAACTATCTCATCATATATTGAAGGGTTCCAAATTTACTGTGACACATCAGTTTGAGGCTTGGGCTATGTTTTAACGCAAAATAAAATATTAATAACCTATGCATCCAGATAGTTGAAGTCACATGAGAGAAATTAGGCGATGCATGATCTGGAGCAAGCTATTATAGTGTTTTCCCTCAAGATACAGAGACATTACTTATATAGTGTGAAGTTGAAGTCTTGAGTCTGAAATATATTTTCACACAAAAAGACGTGAATTTAAGGTAGAGGAGATGACTTGAGCTTATCAAAGACTTCAATCTGGATATATAGTATTGTCTTGATCAAACAAATGTAGTTGTCGATGCTTTGAGTCGCAAATCCACATGTATTGCAAGCTGGATTTTTACTCAAGAGTTGGAATTGATTAAAGAAACTGATACCTTGTAATTGGAGGTTAGAAGACCGGGTGATATGGGATATTTATATCAGTTGATCGTGCAACCAACTCCGAAGATAGAATCAAGGCAGCTCAGAGAGTTAACAGTGAATATTCAAAACTCTTGAAGCAACTTCGATCTGGAAAGATGTCGGATATGAATGTTGATGAAAAATGATAAGCAAAATGTAGTTATGAGTATATGTTGATCCTGATTTTAGACAGGAAATCCTACGTTAGGCTCATCATTCAAGACACAATTCATCCAGCCAGCAATAAAATGTACAAAAATTTAAAATTAGTATTACGGTGGTCAGGTATTAAGAAGAATACCGCTGAATATGTATCTAAATGTCTAATTTTTCAAATTGTAAAGGATTAACATCAGAGACTTAGCTTGTTGATACAATCATTGCCTATATCTGAATAAAAATGAGAATAATTTGCTATGAATTTTGTTATGGAATTTTTTCGATCCAGACAGGGTCATGATAGTGTTTGGTCATTATTGATAGGCTAACAAAATCAGTATTTGGGCTATCATTAACAAACTAATAAAGTCAGGTCAGTGGAGATGTTAGTCAAATTATATGTAAAAGAAATTATTAGATTACGCGGTGTTCCAACAATTATAGTTTCTGATAGAGATGGAAGGTTCACGTCCACATTGTGGAAAATATTCAGCAAGGCTTGAGTTTGCATTTTAGCCCACCATTTCGTACCCAGACAGACGAACAATCAGAAAGGTTAATTCATATATTGGAATTTTTGTTGAGGTTGTCCTTGATTTTAGAGGCTATTGGGAAGATGCCATTTCAATTATTGAGTTCGCCTGCTATAATATCTATCAATCCAGTATCAAAATGACTTCTTATGAAATATTGTATGACATAAAATTCAAAACTCCATTAAGTTGGTTGATGTCGGAGAACGTCAAATGTTATTTCCTGAATTAGTTGATGAGACCATAGAAAAAATTAGGTTAATCAGAGACAGATTGAAAGCTGCTTAGGATCGACTGCAGAAATACTATGACCTAAACCACAAAGCAGTGGAATTTGAAAAGTCACACTATTGAAAGATGCTGTTAGATTTGGTCAGGGAAGTAGTTGAGTAACAAGTACATTGGTTATTTTAAAATTATTTAAATGATCGCTCCAGTTGCTTACATACTAGCCTTACCTATTGATTTATTAATTTTTATGATGTGTCTCATATCTCAATGCTGAGAGACTGAATTTCAAATTCAAACCGATGGATTTCACATGACGATATTAAAAAAAAAATCTGTCTTGTATTGAAGATCCTGAAAGCATTTCAGAAATAGATTTTATGAAGTCTAGGAACAGACAAATTCTTTTTTGTCAAGGTAAAGTGGAAGCACATGTTTGAGAAAAAAAGTTATATGGTGAAAGAAGAAAAAAAAAGATCCCTTTTTGCTTAAGTAAATTCAGAAATTTTGAAGTCAATTTTTATAAGTAGGGGCGAGTTGTAACATCTAATTTTGAGGAATCAAGTAAAATTTTGGCACATGTAAAATATACGCCAAACTTTTTATCTCTCAAAATTTAATCAAATTAATGTCATAAAATTCTACACAACAAATCGATCAATTTGATATATAATACTATGCATGAATTGTAAGTAAACGGGAAAATATGATATTTTGATCTAACTACTTTATTAAGCTCTTAGATAATTCCTTAGTCCCACCATTGTTCCTAGTCAACTCCCTCTCTCACACTCATGCATGCATGGAATGGTTGGCCTTGATCAAATTGAGACTATTAATTGGGATCATATTTATATGCCACACTTCCCTTCATTTCTCCCCTCCCACTTCCGTTTTAGCTCTGCTGAAGGGTCCTGTGATCCAACTACTATAGTAGATGGGCCGAATGACTGAGCAGAGTGCCACAACTCATGGCCAAGGGTTCCAAGGAGAAATCGGTAAGAAACTCATTTTAGCGTTATTTGAGACATTCATTTCTTTATGTTTTCATTTTGACTTTTGCAGGGAATTAAAGCCTTCCTCGTCATTTGCTGCTTTTGTGGTTAGTCGTGAATAGTCACAGGGCTAGTAAATCGAGAGCTACTCTCAGCTAGGCCTAATTTATAGGTAATAGAGAAGGGATTAGGGGAAGGAAGGAAAATATGGATTAGGAAGGTATCGGTAAAATAAGACTTATGCAAGGAAACCCGTTTGAGATAAGTTTTGGCAAATGAAATAGGTTCAGAGTTAAAACCTATGCTAATAATTTCTTGAATTTCCGAGAGAATTACGAATTCCAGGTGGTTCGACAAACTTGAGGAAACTCGTCGTATGGTTACTCTCTCAATTTAGGCGAACTCATCCCGTGTTTATTTAAGAAAAGTAACTGTGTAGGTTTCCATGTGATTATGTGTTTGACACAATTGCATCAACAATTTTCTGCATATTTAATATGAATGCCTGCATAGGTTGTATGAATGCAAACTTGATTAGTATCTTACGATACCTATGATTTTACTATATTTTAAATTTGGTAAACATACTTATGAAATCATTGCTTGCAGACATTTTTTTACTATGGTTCATGCATATAATATATGAAATGCCTATGATGAATGTTTGTTATAGAAATTATGATTTAAGAAATGTCATAAGTAATGTTTTAGGTAGACTATTACATTAATACATGTAAATACAGATGATAATGAACGATGAGATTCTCGACTTCTGGGATTCAGACGTAGATGAAACTCAAATAATCATTGGGATCAGATAGGGACGGAATGTTAGAAACTGTTGGTACCAGAGAGACTATTGATAATTGTTATGTTGGTAGGGCTTAACTTTTAATTAATAGTTAATGTAGCCTTCGGGCTGGGTGACGACTCATGACATGAAAATAATTGTTGCCTATATAATTGCATGTGATATTTCTATGATTGGATTGATGGCTATTATGAACATGCTTATGATTACGCATGAATAGATTAATTATATCTTTTATACAACACTCATGATTCTCTGCATCACATTCCTTTCCTTTTACATGTTTTATATGATTATTTTATGTTGGGCATGTGTTGTGGACATGCACATGACTTACAAATGTTCTTTTCCGTTGAAAGAAATTTATTTTAGACTTAAGTATTTTGCTGTGTTTTTTGTAATCAACTCTACGTTGATGACTTTCAAGAAAGAGTACGGAGCATCGAGACAGACAACGATGTGTGACTTGTACAACTTTTGCATTACAGTTTTGGGAGCTTGTATATACATTTGGGTACGTAGTTTTATTATGTTGGATTTAGCAGCTATGTGTGTGTGTGTGTTTATGTATATATGATTTTCATGCTTCCAAGTATATATATGAATGTGAATGATTTATAAAATGAAATGTATCAAGTACGTTTGTGGCGATTTAGTCATACTAGTTCATCACTCATTGGGTCTTGATTCTGCAAGTCAGGACAAATGTTGTTGAGAATTTATTTTGACCGAATAGTCAGCCTCAATCGCATTGTTGTTGACCCTTTAGCGGGGGAGGGATAATTTGGGTGTCACATCATATGCATGTACTATTTTCAAAATATACTTTTTAGTGGTTAATATGTACACCAGTTCAATAAAAAATAGCGACATCAGTAAATATAGTAGTGTCTACTCAAATTTATTTTTCTATAATATATGTGGGCATTCAACAACATGCATAAATTTCTAAATACAATTTCATATCAATATATCACATAATAAACCTTTAGAAAATATTATTCTTAATTTAACATATCATTATCTCACCTAAATTGATTTGAGCATTTTTGCGATGGGTTTCCTTGGGCTTGCTGTTTACTACGTGGAATTCATAATTCTTTTATAATTGTAAGTTCTAATTTTAAACTCTTATTAAGCTAAAAAAACGAGATTAACTATTGTCTTCTTAGGTTTTGGGGAGTGGCTTCCGACCTAGGATGAAAGCATCTTGGTCTGAATAAATTTCTTTGAGCGTAACAATTGATGCTTAATTGGGTGAGTGATATTTAGTTAGGGACTGCCATTGCTCTGGTCTGTCTTTTAGAATTGGGCGAGTGCCCTCTTGAACTAGATGAGTTGTTTAGTCTTGGCGAGCTCTTTGTTACCATTTCAAACTTTATATTTTAAATGTGAATTTAGTATCTTGGTTCTCTTCCATCTCTCAAAAGTCGCTTGCCAAAAGCTCAATAGAATTATCTGCGACATTTATTATCTATTTTTATTATGTAGAAAGAAAACAATAGTTTTTACCATTGCTTCTTTATTCTGGTATTAGAATTAGCACCATTTATTTATTTTTAACAGTGACACCGATATGACCTCATTGCACGTCGGGAATCTCATCCACTTATAACTATCTTGGATGAATTGGTTTCACATCTGCTTTCCTCTCTTCCTTTCTTTTGGTTGTCAACTTGGTTTAGCATGTTAACTATGGCTAAATTGTCTCCTCATTTCAATATGGAAGTGAGTGTAATGCCACCCCCAAAGGTTGTGAAGATCTCCCATTGTGCAATGCAACAAAATGTCAGTCTCAAGCATTTTAAACTCATGATTTCTAATGATGATCGACTCACCCTGCTAAAAAAATCCAATAAACTAGTTCAAGGTGGGATTGTGGCGTAGTGGTGGATCTCAAAGAGGACCAAGATCATCAACCACTCATTCGTGTTCTTCCCAAATTTCCCTTCATTGAATACTTTTGTGGTGTCAAGCTGGTCCCCCGGTGGTCCTAACTTAAGATCCTTGTTTCTTAGAACAGATAATAAAAAATGTTTAAGCATTTAGGCAGATGTCTGGTTGATTTTTTTTTAAAATTTTTTTTCCTTTGCTCTCAGATGAGATTGATTAAAGTCATTGATTTTCAAGCAAGAAGAAGCTAGCTGAATGAGTCATGACGAAAGGTTGGTCTATTAAATTTTTTTTCTTATTGACAAGGGTTATCTTAGTAAGTCCCGTGGTGGCTATCACAAGTGAACTTATTGGTCATTTGACTTTAAATGAGCTCTTAGGTTATCAGCCAAGGAGGCTGAGGCCAAAGTTCTTATATGTCTGGTCTCCAACTTTAGTCCCTACTTAAAGGGTTTGCCTTGAGGACTCATGGTAGTTTACTCTTTCTAGCAATTTTATTAACACAGTTGGGGTTTGTGGGCTGAAGTTGTAGAGTTAAGATAGTCATTGGCTTCTTTAAGGGGATCTATGTTAGTTCAAGAGGAATAATTTGTGAGGTTGGTGCCATTATTGAGTTGGGGAGGTAAAGACTTCCCTCTTATGGAAGAAAAGCTGGGTCCTTTTTCTAATAAGTTCTCTACTGCCACTGGCCAAGTGGTCCAAGAACTGATGGGTGAGTCCCTGATCTTTTGTAGATTTATGGCATCTTCAAGATTTAGGTAATTCTTCGCCAAAAGCGAGTTCATGCCTTGATGGTTGGTTTAGATCGCATCCATCTTAACTGATGCATTGTTGAATCTTATTCTCAAGTTTTTTCTTGGTGGCGAGTAGGGATGAACTGGCTTTTATTTGTAATATGCTAAAAATTGTATTTTAGTTACCTCACTTTATATCCCCTTTTTTCAATGATTGTTTTGTTTCTTATTAGCTAGTCTTTGTATTGTTCATAGTTAGGTGCACTCCCTATTGAATTTTAGCGCTTGTACTTTTGCATTATTTATGGTGGCCACCATTGATGCTTTTGGAATAGGAGTTGGCACGATGTCTATTATGATGAGAAAATTTGATGAAGATTGATCATTTATAGTAGATGTGATATTTGGCTTGAAAATTGTAACTTGATATAATTTTTTCCTTTGAAGATCTTTTACATTATGCGTTTTCTTCTAGCACTCTCTTTCTCTTTCTTCACGTGCTACTCAAGTACTCTCTGAGTCATGGCTTCTTTTATGACATATGCTAGAGCATTCGAAGAGGGTGAGAGTGCTAAGGTTCATTGGCCATGTCAACACTTGTGAACGTGGTGCATTGGCCTTTGATAATAAGAACTTTAAAGTGCAACCCCCAAAAGCAAGCAAGTTCTCCAACTCGTTCAATAAGTACAAACTATATTTTTTATTTTTTTGTTATTAATCAATTATAACTTGGCTTGTGACTTACGTTGTTCCAAGAGATCATTGACGTCTTGAAATTGTATGGGTTTTTTTCTACTTATGTTATGCCCAACTCATTTGCAAGTATGTCCATTCTAATTACTCGTACGCGGAAAGAGAAGATACTTTGGAGCATCATCATCTTTCGGTATTTTTTTATAATAAAGAATTTCAAGGATAGTTGTGTTCGGTTTTCTTTAATTTACATTTGGATGATTGAGTGGAAAGATAAGATCAATGTTTAAAAAAACAAGTATGCATTTATTTGATCGATAATTAGCTGGATTGCATTTAGTTAGCCTACTCCATGTTGTAAGGACAAGATGGACATCCCGACATTGAGATTTGAAGAGTAAACAACTTTCTCCTTTTTTAAAGGTTCCGCATTACACATCAAGCTATTCATTTTCATTAGTGCTTTTGAGAAGTTCTTATGAATGCCTTAGTTGCAGGTGAGGTCAACATTTATGATCTTGATGTTGAAGAGATATTGAGATTTTTGAGGTTGTTGGTGCTAGAGGTTAAAAACGGGAAGTCCACGAGGTGGGTGGCATTGCCTATGATGTTCAAGAAGTTCCCCCATCAATCGACTCGTCACTCCCTTTTGTTGTGCCTACTATTCCCCTTAGTTGGTGGCATTGAGTGCTGCCCCCATCGTGGGCCCACTCACTACCTTCACCTTGTGGATAGTGAAGATATTGCTGATATGACTACCTTTTTTTCCTTGTGTGTTCATTATGGTGAGTTTTATTTCACAAAGTGGGGAGTTCATCATCATTCGTACTTCCTAACACTTCATACATGCTTGCGATTCACTCAAATCTTCTTACGGGGTTGTTATATATGCTGCACTCACGTAAGAGTGTCAAGAAGTGGGAGAAACTACACGAAGTTATTAGTAAAGAAAGACCATTTCTCACTTATATAGAAAATCATAAAGACATGGTGAGTGAAGTAATTTTTCCCTTGTGTGGTTGAGTATGTGGCAGCCTTCTCCAATGATTAGATCTCATGTGGAGCTTACAAATTGGTCTATACCTTTTATTCATCCTACTTTTAGGAAGGTATTAATGCTCTCCTCTTCAAATATCTCCTTTATGCTGGAACGAGCACTTATGCAAATGATTTGGTAGGAAATTTTACACAAGCTTGCTATTACAATAAGATATGCCATCAAGTCATGAGGAGTTAAGGATGGTGAAGTAGTTGCTTCTCAGGGAATATGACTTCTGCCAAGGGGTTGAGGAGGCGAGAGCCTTGTTGACTATTGTGACAGCCAAGTTGACTTTTGATGGGGCATCTCTCTGAGATATGCTCAGCAAGGAAGGTGCACTTGCCGAATAACTAGAAGAATATACGTTTAATGAGATTTTGAGTTAGCGAGACATTGACTTGAAGCGAAGAGGATTATTGAAGTGATTGAGACGTCAACCCAGGAGGAGATCTTGGTCGAGAAGGACAATCTGGGTATTAACTATTACTTAGAGAAGCTGGTCGCCTTCAAGGAGCTCTTAAAAAAGTACTAGAAAAAAGCCCATTTTTACCAATTAATGACCAATTATTCTTCAACGGGAGAGCCCAATGGAGCGGGTTCGACTAATGTTTGAGGAGTTTTTTTCTGTTATTTACTTGTAAAAGAGAAAAAAATGACAAATATTGTGAGTTGAATCTATATAACTGAAAGAAATTTTTTTGCATACTTCCTTGTTTTACCTATTTTATGATTTGCACTTAAGTATTATTAAGTCAAGTAATCCTTTAGGCAATCGGGCAAATGACTCTTTTAGGCTTTTAAATTTATTCATATGCAGGTTTTCTTAATGATGATTGAGTAATTAACTCCCCATCAAGTAAAATAGATGATCTTTACTAGGGGAGTGTTATGAATGATGTGCAAATGGATAGTTCATCTCATGTCTTGGTTATTTTCTAGTTGTAGCCTTGAATATTTTTGACAGATTTTTGAGTTGGTAGAGGTTTTCATCTACACTTGTTGATAAATGTACTTGCACACTATTCAACTCATATCTTTGTCACAAAAGGCAGAGTCAGATTCGATGGGTAGGCTTTTTAATAGTTCACGAGAATTGAGGTTTGATGCTTGAGATTTGGTAAGTGGATGTAAGTGACTTTTTAACCATCCTAAAACTAGGCTTGTGTCTTATATATAAATTCCCCCGAAATCTTGACTTATATTGAAGATCCTTTTGAGATAATGCACCTTTTTTATGAACTTGACTCTGAGTAACTTTGGAATTCTTGCCTAATGGTCTTTGCCATGATGGTAGTTGCATTCTTGGCCTTTTGTTTTATGGGGGTGGCTTCTTTTTTCATGTTCAGGAAATGACTGACTATGTTGATATTTATTTTTTGGTATCTTAGTTATTTAAATGAGCACTGCAATATTTTCTTTGAGAGCGTAGACAAGTCTTTTATGCTTGGGGTGAAGACGATGCTGATTTCAGTAGTGCATCTCGGGAGTCATTTAATAGCTTTGACCACTTATATGGCCTCAAAGGTTTCCAACTTTGCACTCCTATCTACCTCCAATTATAGGATCCCATGCATACAATTTAAATCCTTGAGCCCTTGATTGTATTAAGTTTTCTCTCATTGTTATTTACCTACGAGTGAGAATTTCATAATGACGTGATAAGTTGATACAAATGCTTTAAAAGTGTTCAAGAGTGGGCTTCCAAAGACAACATTATATGTATTGGGCGCATCGACTATGATAAAACTGAGTTTTTATTCATTTAGTTTACCATCTTTCTTTTGTAAACCCATAGCTTGAATTTGTTGTAAGTCTCATGCGGGTGCTCTTAAGGTTTATTTTAATCAAACGTATTTTTGAAAATGTTGTTGACAGACATTTTGGTATCATTTATGTTCTTCTTTTATTATTAGTAATTAGGATCCTAACCATCACTGCATTGTTAAATGAATTCCTGCTTATATGCCTCGACAAAGGTGATAGGTGCGATTTTAATATTCAGCGCTTTGAAGCTGATGGTTGAGTTCATCTTTTTAAGATCGGCAGTCTTTTGTGGCTTGATTGCTGGCTTGCTTTTTTCCTCTGTTCTCTCATAGGCACCTTGGGCTCCTTCCAAGGTCAGTTAGGATAAATTCTTTCAACATCTTCGTTTTGATCAACTCCACCAGGTTCCTAAAGTATTGAGAATCTTCGGTGCCATGCCAATGGTCTACTCTCATTAGCTTCAGTTGTTTGATGACATTCTTATTTTGGATAAGCTTCTTTGAGTTTCACTATAGAAACTCATAGAGGTGTGGTTGTTGGATAATGGACAATGGGTCCTTATAATGTTGCCAAATCTAGGTTCATGTTTCTTTTCTATTGGATATAGGCAGCTATTGATACTAAGAGGCAATTAAAATTACTGAGTTCTCCGGATGTTCAGATAATTTTGAGGGTGAAGTCTCTTCTCTGCAGTCTCTCTCTATGGGCTTTTTTTGCCCTATGGTTTTTGAAGTGGTCTTCACTGTTTGGCCCTCTCTGGAAGGCACCTTATGGTGGCCCTGCCAGGACGAGTTGAGGTAGTTGATTTGATCATGTAGCTATACTCTTCAATATTAATGTAACATTTTGTTCGTTAAAGAAATTAAACCAATGTCCTTGAGTACTGCAAGCCAAGTGCAAATCTTAGTGAACCTTCCTGTAGGTCTTGGAAGAGGATGGCTTGGGTGATTGTGGGAGTTTGTTTACTTTCAAACTCTCCCTTTGGAACCTCTCAATGAAATTTTGAAGAGACTCCTCAAACTCCTGTTTCATATTAACAATAGCCTGCAAGTTCTTCTGTGGTCTTTTGGTGTTAGTTAACTGAGAGACGAAAAACTTTTTGAACCTGACAAAAGAGGTGATGACTCTCAGCGGAAGATGAGTAAATCACCAAAGAGGCAATTCTTTGAAAATAGTGAAAAATAGGTGACACCTTAATGTATCATCAGTGGTGAGCAGCAATGTCATTATTGATGCCCTTGGAAGGGGTCTTCTCTTTTGCAATCTCCTTTCTAAGCTTATTTGTCAGCCACAGTATTTTTCTTTCTACTCTCGTTTAGGGTTGGGAATTTTTTTCTTAGCTAGGCTTGTAAGTTTCATCCCTGGTGTGTGTGGTGGTCAGTTATCTGGCGCTTGAGGGCTTGTCCTTATTTTAAGTCCGAATAACTTTCCAGCATCTCCATCCTCGTGACCCTCCTTTAACCTTGCTCCAAAGCATTCTAATTCATTTGTGTGGTCATCTCTTCTCAATCGTCACGTTTAAGTTTTATTCTCCATCCTTTGGGGTGCTTTGATATTGGGGTGACCGAATTTTCAGTGTAGTTTTAGTTTTTTGGCATCAATCTGAACTTACCGCATTTGAAATGATGTTTGATCCAAATTTATTTATAGATAATTCTACTCCTGACAGGGATTGCTTACTGATCCAAATTTATTTATGAATAATTCTACTCCTGAAAGGGCTTGCGAAATTAAAGCTGATATGAGCAAATAAAAAATGGAGGAGAATCTAGAGATAAAAGCTTTGAGCATTCTATTCCCCAGAATATTGTAGATGTCCCTATATGCTCTAAGTAATCCATAATTTACATGGATTTGGGTGTTACAGTAAAAATTTTAAACAAAGATTAAAAAATTGAATGCTTGATTGGATTTTTATAGACATGTGACCAAAATAATCATGGCTCTGGACTGCACATAGATGACAACACGAACGAGTGCTTCAGAATCTTCCATCACTGAGTGGGTGAGGTTGCCAAGAGAATAGGTGAAGTCACCAACCATATGAATGAGATCACGAACTCTTGACTAGTGTCTTCTCGAGTCTGGGTGAGTGGCTTGGCTTTTGGGTTGGGGTGAATGCTCTAAGGTTGGGTGAGTCTGTTTGTGTTGGACGGGTGATTCTGAGGTGGGGCAAGTGTCATTGAGCCGGTCCGGCGCTTTTTTGGATCATGCAAGTGATCCTTTGGTTTAAGCACACTTCATATTGCCATCTTGAAATACATGCTTTAGATGTACACTATCCTTATTGAGAGAATGTCAGATGAAATTAATGGTACTCTGCCCGGATTCAGCCTGATCCTTTAAAGGATTCAGTCTGATAGTATTTGCTCAAAACTTTAATTCAAAAATTGCTTTTTTTGTTCGAGAAATTTGCCGGCTGCTGTGAGTGCCTGACAGCTATTTCATACTGAATTAAAGACAAAACAGCATTTACTTGACATTAATATGCATTCCTTCATCTAAATAAAAACAAAATGAAAAGGAAAATATTGATCTGAGTACATTTTCAGGAGAAACGTCCAGAAGAGGAGTCAGTTCCATCACCATTGCCCATTGTCCTTCTGAAGGATGAACGTTTTGGTTCTGCTTGGTGGGCTGGGGAATCTCAAGCCATTCAGGAACCAGAGACAGAGAAGATTGACGAGTCATTGTTTTGTCATGAAGTGCTTTTTCCTTTCACTAGCATTGGAGGATCATTTCTACAAGTTGACTCTCGAGTTGTTGCTGATGGTAATAAAGAACAGCTCACACGAGATGTGAACTCAGATGATGGCCTCCCTAGTCTCGATGGCATAGATATGGACACTCTGTCAGACTTTCATCTTTCCGTAAGAGTTCCAGTGCTGTTTACTCATTGCAATCTAAATAAAGCTGATATTCGAAATAAATTTTCTTTTAATTGGTGATCCATTTAAAAATTCTTTGACTATGAGATCTAATCTTTGGGAAAGGAAAGGCTTGATGAATGTTTTATCCTGCTATAAGAATATCATAGCTATGTGCCATGTTGTCACACCTCACACTGGATTAAATTCTAACAAATGGTCGGCTTAGTAGGTTAATGTGCTCTTAAAACTTTTTTTTGAATAAGATATACACCTTGTAAAAGTAGTGGCATTTCAAAGTATTATGATTAAAACGAATAATATCTCATTCTATAGAACCAGCATCAGTATTGATTGAGTTCCCTGCCCTTCAGGACTTGCAATTCGGTTCTCAAGAAAGCATCATGAGCTGGTTGGACCGCATTTGATGATTGGTATGCGGCTGATGTTTTGGAATAGCACGAAAATCATCTGATTAAGGCCAAGTTTTGCGTTCTGCTTAGGATTTTGATGATTCTCAGAAAAGTTACTGAGGCCAAATTTTGAGCTCATAATTCAGCACTTTCCCGAACCATCAAGCTCTTATTCATATAGCATGGTAGCTGAGAATACCATCTATAATTCAACTTTGTAAACTGGCATTAGTTATTCTATTCCATGTTGCTGAATCAGAAAATTCTAATGCCTAGGAAAACTTGTTTTGCAAATCAATGGCTCTTTCATTGTTTTTTCAGTGGTCAGGCTGCAATGGCTATTCCCTGTAGGACTTTTGTATGTGAACAAACATGTTTTTAATGTTTTCTCTCTATCCACTAACTTTTGTTTGAAACTTGTATTTAAGTTGAAATGGTTTTATTAAAGTATTTAAGTTGAAATGGTTTTATTAAACTAACATCCTAGTAGTGTGCAATATAGCCTTTTTCATTTAGAATAGAATTTGTTTGATCACACCAAATGCTCGTTACTGGAAACTGGCTTTCAAATGCTTGATAATTTGTTTTTATCGTTAGTTTGGTATATTCATTGATGTTTTGCTGTTTACAAAAGGGGACAACCCTCGGTTAATTGTGTTTAAGAATCATATGAATCATAAAGAAATGGGAGATTATGGTCCTTCGGCAATAAAACTGGATTTAACTTCTTGATATTAAATTTAGATCAGTTGACTAAGCTTGACATTCTGTTATTGCGTAATATAAAATGAAGAGGCCAGGGTTGAACCAACAGGGGAGACTTTGATCATCAGTCACATTATTGGTTTTATCTGAAGTATTTGTGGTGCTTTTATGAGTTGATTTTTAATTTAATTCCTGAATAATGTTGGTGTATACTATTTAGCTTTACGTAGCCTGGCTTGAACTAGGTGGCTTTATGTTTGATTCTTAAGAGCATAGTAGTCAACTATATCGGTATTGTTGATTTCGCCACGAAATTATGCATGGATTTTTATCCACAATTTAATTTTCTTGTAACTTAATATATATGATTCATTTTTATTGTTAATATTTTTTAAGGTTTATTTTGGATTTGAGAGGTTATTTTAGAAATCAATAAATTCATGAGATCGAAAGAAACGCCACGCTAGTATTAAATTTGCTACTCAAGTAACTACTTTTATGTATTTTATCTATAATACGTAATACATTGTAAAAATTTAAAATCAAATGCTAGAATTTTTAATAGTTAATCATAAATTAGTCTGATGACTAAACACTTGTTTTGATCTTTCCTTTGAACAGGCCTAATTCTCGCACAGTAGGAATGCAATTTTGGGTTTCAGGAATGTCTACAATTTTATGATCTGTTAATTATTGATTAGGTTGTTAGGATTATAAAGTGAATTTAGGGTTCATATTTATGCAATGATTTAAATTAATTGAAAATGTTGAAATTTAGAATAATGCGAAATACATAATTATTTTATTGATATGAACGGCGGTATAAATAATTCTTAAAGAATCCTTTAATAAGAAGAATAATAAAAATAAATAGCATAAAAAGAAAAGAAATATCATCAAATATCTCCAATAATCAAATCATATTAATTATTTGGTGATAAAGTAAATAATATAAAATAGAAAAGCCTAAAATAGAAAAGGAATTAGTTCCTAATCTAAGGAAATAAATATAAAAAAAGGAAATAAAATAACTCATTAATACAAGGAAATAATTTATTCTTAATAATTTCTCACGTGAATAAATTATTTCCTAGTATAACTCTTAACACTCCCTCTCAAGTTGAAACATGGTTGAAAATCACGTTCAACTTGAATTTGAAAACATCAAACAATGGGCGAGGAATATCCTGTAAAGTAGAACTTGAAGTCTTCATCCTGTACTGCAGTTGTCTTTGGCTGCAGTTATTTTCAGTGTCTGTAGGTAAGTGGAAGGTTCCTACAGATAATGTTGCAGGGGAGTTTGCAGGTAACTAGACAATAGTGGTCGCAGTTTCTGCAGTGTCTGTAGGTAGACAAAAAACTCCTAGTACTGCTGCAGGGAATTCGAAGGGAAGTTGACAAATTTGATTGTTTTTTACAACAGTTCCTGCAGTGTTTGTAGGCAGACTGAAAGCTCCTACATGTAATGATGCAGATGAATTTGCACGGAAGTAGACAACTGTGATTGTCTTTTGACTGCAGTTTCTACATTGCCTATAAGAAGAAAAATTCAGGCTTGATTGAATTTTGAGTTTTGTGTGCCCTGTGTTTCGGTCTAGAGAGAAGAAAAATGGGGGTTTCGACAGTAGAGATGAAACCTATGAAGATAGATTTTCTGGAGGTCGGCAGAGTCAAGCTTTCGGTTCAAGGGGCGGCCAGTAGACAAAACTTCCAGGGAGAGAAGGAGATAAAATCGTTTTTCCAAATACCAAGATGAGTGTCGCTCTCTTCCTGCACAGAGGATGACAGGAAGGGAGTCCGAAGACTGGTGGCTAGAGTATGAAATTTGGCTTTGATATCATGTTGAAATTAAGAATAATGTGGAATAAAAAATTTTTTCATTGATATGAACGGGGATATAAATAACCCTTACAAGAATCTTATAATAGGAAAAATAATAAAAAAAAATAACATGAAAAGGAAAGATATATCATCAAATATCTCCAATAATCAAACCATATTAATTTTTTGGAGATAAAGGAAATAACATAAAATAGGAAAACCTAAAATAGAAAAGGAATTAGCTCCTAATCTAAGTAAATAAATATAAAATAGAAAATGAAATAATTTATTAATACAAGGAAATAATTTATTCTTCATAATTTCTCACAAGAATAAATTATTTTCTAGTATAACTCCTAACAAATATTAATATTACAAGTCATTGTTGGACCTAATCTAATTTTTACAAGCAATAACATAATAATGAGGGCTTATTATGCATATGAGAGTGATAATAATGTTCATATTTGTGTTCAAAAATCATATGAGAATTAGTTTGGTAGGCCACATTCATATTTTCTTTCCAACATTCATTCAATCAAATTTTAGGAAATATCTTGGTTCTATCATGTTAGCATAATGCACCACATTTTGACATTAAATAATTTTCATGAAGTAATAGTTAAGCATGTATTGTCCTATTATTAGAATGACTGTCACACCACCTTATAGTGCAACACTGTCTTCCAAGATAATATAATTCCAACAATCGTATTTTCTTATGCAGGTTTATCACATTTAAAGCATTATAAGTGTTATTAACTTGCATGAATGATCAATCATGATTTTCCTTTCTTAAGTTATACATCATTTATAACATAACACATAACTAGGAATAAATAATAAAAAAAAAAGAGAGAACTAGGAAGATCAACATACAAGTTAAAACTATAAGAATAAATAAGACAATGTAAGAGTAGGTCCACTAAAAAAAATGTGATGATATTAAAGTAGTATTCATTATTTGAAGGTAGTCAAGAAGGAACAAATAAGACATTGGTGTTCCTCTTTTGCACCTTTAGTTATAATTGCGTAAGTTACAAATCACTCTTAAGCCACTTGCTAAGCAGTGGAGTTATAAACTTTTTGCTTAAAAAGTTGAATAACCTAAATAAAATTGGGAGAGTTTTTTTATTGATTATTATGCTAGCAATTCTCACTTATTTAAGCTCGACCAAGGTTTTTCTTTGTTGGATACATGGCACTTTTGTATAGCTTAGCTATATTCCACAACCCAAGTTAATTATTAAAGAGCACAAATTTTGGTAGAAAGCTCCCAATTTGACTCTCAAAATGATTGATTCTCATTATGGAGATTATAGTTATATTCTTTGGTTAAAGAGTGCTAGGTAAGTCATGCCAAATCTCATCGTAAGCCATATTAAGATATCAAACCAAATCTAAGCCACATGCAAGCCACTAAGTCATGCCAAATCTTCATGCAAGCCTCCACACCAATTTTAGCCTAAAGATATCTTTTTGGATTTGTTAAAAAGTGGTTAGGTAATTTAATGAGTCACCCAAATTCATGCTTAACTCAAATCCTTGTGATTAGGACTTGTCCACCCAAGCCCCCTTAAAGCTCAATCTTTATGATGGGTGAGTACAACATATTTTGATGACATATAATAAAAGTACCCAAATTGAGCTCAAACACATTTCTCCAAAATCAAGTCAGTGTACACATGGCACATTCCCATTATCTTCTCCATTCATCATCACCTTCTCATTTTCTATTTTCTATTGAAAGCTGATGTAGATTTGTTTTGCTGTTGTAGAATGATGACCACCTTCATTTGTAGTCTGCTGTAAGCTCCTCACCGTAATGCCCACGAAGTTGGCTCCAAGCTCCTTAAAGAAGTAGTAATCCTAAAGTCTAAGGTTCAAAAGGTTTTACTAAATGTGTTCTAAAGTTTTTGGTTTTGTTGTCATTCAAGCATTATGGGGGGATTAAGTTGATTAAAGCGACACCGATTAGGATCACACGGTTCCCTCATCCTGGTACCATTATTTTCTTTTAAATTTGCTTAGTCTAAATGAGTTGTTAAGCTCATTTAAACTGAGGAGATCTCATTAGCAACTATGGGTTATCTCATTCGAGTGACTCCCATAAATTCAAAAGGACGTGTTAAGCTTTTCATTTTTTTATTTTAAAAATATTGTTTAATTTTGAAAAATGGTTTCACTTTGAAAACAAAATTGGAACTGTGTGCTTCCAATTTTTCATGATATATATTAAAGCAAGAGTAAATTATAGTAATAAAATTTAATAATAAATAAACTGTACATGAGTACCTGGCATTTCTACTGTTGTTGTTCCTGCTACGTGGTTAGCTCATAAAGCAGAATATATTTGTCGGAAATTTAAATAAACTTCAAGGGAAATTAAGTAAAGCAAGGAAACCCAGCACGGAAGTAAAAAAAAATGAGTCATAAAAATCACAAGCAAAAGAAATTCGTAATCACATATGGAAGACCAGGTTTGGGTGTAAGGCATTGGTAAAAAGTGGGGGCTCAGAGCTGGACTGTGTGCTTCCCGACCTTGAATAGGAGCTACCAACCCAACATTCTATAGAGGGCAATCCTTAACCTCAATCCAAATGACTAACTATGGACTTTTATAAGTTTTCATATAAAACAACTCTTTGATTTTCATGCAAAAGATGTTGTACAAGTCTTTTTACGCAAAGTTCTTTTTAACATGCATAAGAGATTTTTTTTTATTTTGTAAATATTTTATAAAGTTGTGTATTCCACAGGCTAGTCACTCTAATCATTCTATAACTACTGGCAACCTAAGAGTTTCAGGGGCAACAATCCCACCAAGAGTCGGCGAATAGTATCATCGATTCTTTTCTCTCCCTTATTAAATGCCCTTGAGGTAAGAGATACTATTCTAATAATCTCACTTTGTATTCCTCATTTAAGCACACATAAGCAATGTTTTCATCTCCCTTGCCACCTAAACCCTAGAGTTATTCTAGTCTGGTGATCCATATGTGACATTAAAAAATGCCCAAATTGCCAGGAGGGTTTGAGTATAATGTTTAAGATCAAATCCCGGTGCATTGGGTTACACATTAGGTTAAGTCATTATCGGAGTTTCACTATTTGATTTAATCAAGGAAGTCATGAACCATATCTTGGTGCATGCTGATGTCTAGTATTTTAATCAATTTTTGGATTAAGGTCCACTGCTTAGTTTCATCTTTCATTTGAAAACTTGGTAAATGAACTCTTACTTAGGGTGTGCTCCTAAAGTCTTGGAAGCCTTTACTTCTAACTTGAGCTTGTAGTGATTTAAGGTGTAGATTTGCTTTGTTGTTGTAGAATGATGACCACCTTCTCATTTACCTAGTTTTCCAATGAATGAAATCTGCTATCAATAAAAACAGAGTATTTTTTGGAAGATAGTGACTATCGAAGCCTTTATCATCCACCATGACCGATGGTGAAGGCTAATCTGAGAACCCCCCATGTCATAGAAAAAAAACCCAAATTTAACCCATCCTAGATGGCTCACCCTCACTGGTTCATCGACTCAGTTTAAGGTCCACCCAATTCTTTTTTTGAAACCATAAGTCAGCCAATTGGAGCTCAACCCTTCTTTAATGGCCCAACCTACAAATATGGACAACACTCGGCCAAAGAGGACGGTTAAGAAAAAAAAAACCTCAGTAAAGTCCTACCAAAACACTCCCAAATCCTTCTTGCAATCCTTAGCAACCATCACCATTATTTTTAAGTCATTTTTCATCTCATAGGGCCAGAATTTCATCTCTGACATTCAGAGCATTTGATGGCCCCGAGATCAAACCCCTGTAAACTCTAAATTTACTTGCTCTATAGCTTTCATAAACCCTAAAAGCACTTCCCCAATCAAATTTCTACTTCCCACAACCTCTAACATAGCCCAATACCAGACCTAAGCCACCCTTTGGTCTAGCTCTTACCTAGGCCCAATCACAGCTCAAATGAATCAAGGAGGAAGTGTGTGACATCAACACAAAGCTTCTCAACCCATTAAATTGAGGTCTAACCTTTTGAACAAAGTTATTGACTCAAAACTCTAATTTTTACCTCAGTTTATACTTTTGTTAAATGAAACAGTAACACATGTCCACTTAGATGTATAAATAGCTTTGTCTCACTTAAATGAAGATGCGGGAACAAACCCCATGTGATTTAGTTGAGAATCAAGCGAGTAGGGTTTGAACATGCACAGTTCTCTATTTGTTACCCTGTGTTGTGTATTCAAAACAGATTCCATAGATAGTCAAACATCGCAAGGGTGCAGACTAGAGCAACAGACCACTTGATAGCGCGATATCTACATCTAAAGTGCAACCAATTGGAAGAAGATGTGTGGGTATTCAATGGATCTGAAGTTGACATGGCACTAAGTCAGATAAGTGAGAAATTTAAAATTTCTTTAATTAAATAAACCTAAAATTTCAAATCAGGCTTAAATATCCATATCTTATAAAATATAAATTAGAAAAATAAATAAAAATTCACTTTAACTCCGTAGACAAAGGTGAAATTAATAAAAATTAAAATTAAATAAAAAATAATTTAGTTATATTTAAATATTAATTAATTAAATTCCTTAGAGGGTATTTCAAGTTTAAAAAATTAAATATAAAACAAAAGACCATGAAATTTTGGAGAATCAATTTCTCTATGGCTAGGAATGTTCTATGATTTTTTAAGATCAGAGGACTTTTCTAGCCACAAAACCCCTAATTTTCAATGATTATTATTACTAATTAAAAAAATATTTGTAAAAAATATTATAAAAAGTAGAAAAATGAAAAGTAAAATTTGTTAGACTCAGGAAGACCAGAGGCATAATATATATATATATATATATATATATGATTTGACGTC